>NC_143576.1:16021920-16175226 GCF_048544385.1 Mastigoproctus giganteus
ACATCTGGTGATGTTTTTTGAGTGTCTGCGAGGAAGAATATAGTGGCATCAAAATCTTTCAAGCTTCAAACATGGAATGATTGTGTGGGCAAGAAATGCAGGTACCAGTATCTTAACAATGGCCAGCATGGTGAAGTGCTCCCATTCTGTGGTGTGACTAGTCTACTATGACTGACTCAACAGTAGTCAAACAATCAGCCAAAGGTCACACGTTGAATAGCCACATATGGTCAATTCATCTGGTTAGCATTGTATGCCTTGTCTTGTAAAACAGCAGCAGTGCAGCACAGTGGCCTAGCTAACCACCCAGTACATTGTAGGAATAGCAAGACCAATATCTACATGGATAATGTGTCGAACGTTAGCCTTTATAGGTTATGGCAGTTGACAACCAACACTGGACCAGCGACATATGGAAATCTGTCGTCTGGTCTGATGAATCCTGTTTTCAACTATCGTACTGATGGGTGTATTTGTATTTGGAGACAGCACTGTGAGGCCATGGTATTTGGGTGCACTGTTGGTGTTTGGCAGGTCAAAGTCAGTGGTGTTATGGTTTGGGAACTTTTTTATGTATGCTATGTGTGCTCTAATCACTGTTAATCAATGGATGGAAATGTCTACTTTATATCATTGCTACCCAAGTATATCCCTTCATGATGACAGATGCCAGATAACTCTGGCATCTATCAACAAGACACACCATGCCACAAGGAGCAGCAGACTGCTCACTAGTTTTTGAACATGATAATGAATTCTTTGCCTCCTATGGCCAACTCAACCCATTTGAGCATGTTTAAGGCTGTGCAGTGTTACAATCATCCACTTAACAATGTGAAGGCATTACTAAACACATTTTGCAATGTGTGAGTAGTACTACCACAGGAAACCCTGAAACACTTTGTGGAATCCATGCCAACACATTATTATGGCAAAAGGTGGCTCCATGAGATAGATAGGTATTGCTAATGCAAAGCCATCTTGGTATAATGATTATTTCCAAAATCCTTCCTAAAATGAGGCCTCCAGGCCTGTATGCAGTACTCAAGGTGTAGCCTGACCATTGCATTATACAAGAGGATAATCACCTCCTTATCCCTGCTAGCAAAATTCATGTATGTCATTAGCAAGACCCCATGAGCTTCTCTTGCTGCCCGTCTGCACTGCTCAGAAAACTTCATATCTGACTGTGCGATTACCCACAGGTCTTTTTCATTCTCCAACTTCCCTGAGTGTAGTACTGCACACTTGGTATGTTACTCTTGGGTTACTGCTATCCAAAGGCAGTACTTTGCATTTGTCAATGTGAAACTTCAGTTGCTACCTCTCAGCACATCTGCTGAACTTTTCTAGATCCTATTACGGCAGTGTACCGTCTTTAACAACCCTGCCAACCGTCGAATCAACTGCAAATTTTGACCTTAATCTGATCTTCATCAGTATCATTGATAAATACAGAAAACAACAATGGGCCCAACACTGAACCCTGGGGTTACTCCACTAATAATATTAGTCCACAAAGAGCAGTGTCTACTGATTACACTCTCTGTCTTCTCCCACTCAACCATCCCTTTATCCATAGCAGAAACTTTTCCTCAATGCCATAGTGCATCAATTTCTACAGTAGTCTTCCATGTGCAACAGTATCAAAAGCTCTTCTAAGATCCAGTTATATGATATCAAAATTATTTTTTGCATCTATTTCTTTTGTGACCACATCATAGTATCCACTTAAATTGGTCAGAATAGACTTCCCTTTAACAAACCGATGCCGTATCTAAATTACTACTGCAGTCTTGTATAGATGATCCTGCAATGCTTCTTTAACCAGTGACTCCATTATTTTACCTGGTACATAAGTTAAACTAAAGATCACCGTTTGATCCCCTTTGTGAATTGGGGATATATTTGCACATTTCCAGTCCATGGGGACCTCCCTTGAGTCAAAGAATGCGCTTATAATCATGGCTAATGGTTTGCTTACTTCCTTTGCTGCCACCTTTAATATAACTGGATAGATCCCATCCACCCCCAGGTGCCTTTCTTATGTTTAACTTCAACTTTCTCCTCCACTTGCTCTCAGTTATTACAAAATCTTTTAACTGCCTGTTATAATTTGATATAAACTTCTGGCATTCTCTCTAAATAACTCCTCATGTGTGAATGTAAATGCAAAACACTCATTTAGTTTGTCAGCTACCTCAACAGGATCATCAATGGTCGAACCATCGATATCAAGTGGACCAGTCTGATTCATCACCTTCCTTCTAGAGTTTACATAAGTAAAGTCTTTGTATCCTTTGCCAAAGATTTCTCGTAATCTTCCTTCTCTTGCCTGACTTCCTTTGTGACTTGATTACAGGTTGGCTTTTATCTACATTAGGCTTCTGTGTTGCCTGATAATTTATATGCATCCCATGCATTTTTCATCTCTGCCACGAATGTTATTAGCATTAGCAAAAGCACATGATGCAAGAAAACAAGCTTATATAGCATCAGCCAAAAAAAAAAAAAAAAAAATACACACCCTTTTCATTTCACCCATCCACTCGCTCCAAATGTTTGTCTAGTTCTGCCTTCAATATACTTAAACTATCAACTTCTACAACAACAGATGGAAGTTTGTTCCAGCAATCAACTACCCGCTGGCTAAAGGCAATCTTCCACAAATCTATCCTACAACTAGCTTTCCTCAATTTAAATTTATGCCCTCTCAGGTGATTATTCTGAGCAAGAGGAAGTATCCCATCAGCATTGAGCATGCTCAACCCATTCAAGGCTTTATACACTTTAAATCAGATCACCTCGCAGGTGCCGAGTCTCCAGACACTCTAATTTTGCAAAACGTAAGCCTTTCTTCGTAAGAGCAACCTTTGTTCCATTCACTAATCTTGTTGCCCTTCTCTGTGCTCATTTGAACAGCTCTACATCATTCTTAAAATGAGGGCTCCAGACCTGTATACAGTACTAAAGTTGTGGCCTGACCATTGCCTTATACAAAATCACCTCCTTATCTCTGCTAGAAAAATTCTTGTATATCATTGACAAGACACCATTAGCTACTCTTGCAGACCGACTGCACTGCTCAAAAAGTTTCATATCTGCCTGCACAATTACCCACAGATCCTTTCCACTCTCTACCACACAGTTGATACGTTACTCTGGGGGTTACTGCTTCCCATATGCAGTTCTTTACATTTGTTAATATTAAACTTCAGTTGCCACCTCAGCATCATTAACAACCCTGCTGACCTTCATATCGTCTGCAAACTTGAACATTAAGCCTGATATACTATCATCCATATCATTAATAAATACAGAAAACAACGATGGACCCAACACTGAACCCTGAGGGACTACACTAATAAATTAGTCCACAATTAGTCCATAGTACAGAGCATCTTCTCTATCTTAAAATATTAATAACAATATATAAAATAATATAAATTTATAATGAATATTAAATAATAAATATAATAAAAATAGTTTTCTTGCAATAAGGGAAACAAACATACATTTCTTTTACTAATATTTTATTGTACAGATATTTATATATACACATATGACTGGATATTAATTAGTAGAGAAATAATAATTAAAATACAAAGTTTAAAATAAACAATATAGTAAAACTAAGGGCAACTGGCTTTGTGCCTGCCAATGTTAATGATGTCAGAATGTTATCTGTACAGAGGCACACCAAGGGATGGGCTACTGAGCAACACCTTTCCCCAAAGAGGCTCATTAAAAATGAAAAAAACATCTGTAGATCACAGCAAAGAGCAAAATTTCTGGGTGCACATCTGTGGCCCTACTGCAACATGTAATAAAGTACCTCACTCCTTTGAAAACATATACAAGCTATGCACTAAGTGACAGGTAGATAAAACAGAATGGGACAAGAAAAGGCCCTAGATCCTCACAGGAGGTGTGATGGTAGCTGCAATGACACAAATGGGTGAAGCTGTGCCTAGGCCCCTTTTTAAGAAATAGAAAGTTTGGGGATAGAAAGAAATATAAATTTATTTTCTTTAAAATAGAAAAAAATAGAAACAGAAGGGGAAAAACTCCTTTCCTGAAAATAATAACCACACTTTAAAATGGCACCATGTCAAGCATTGCCAAAAAAAGATGAAAAGCAAGCTGCATTGCACTCGATGTCAGGCTGACTTTTGCCTAAAATGCACCATGAACCCATATTAGCAATATAAGAAAATGTTGCAAAATAAAGAAAAATGGGAATGCAATGACTGTTCATCAACTATTGGCAAACTCCCAACAGGATCACCAGGTGAGCCTTCAAGTGACCCACTTAGAAAATGAAATGCTGTGCTGCCTGACATTGAAGTTATGAGCATATCATCAATTGCCAAAACTGCACACTACCCACTTACAAGGAATTACCAGGACAAGATTTTATCAATGCTCTGCGATATCCATGAAGATCGCAAAATCCTCAGCAATATCTTCCATTAAAACAGTGCCGACATGCAAAACCACATAAAACACATTTTGGATATCATTGACATTGCTCTCACCAATCCGGTGAGAATCTGATTGCCCAGATGACAAAAGCGAAGAGCAAGCTGCAGATGTTAGCAAGAAAAATACACAATGGATAAAAGGATGGTTAAGTGCGAGAAGACAGAGGGTGGTAATCAATGGGTGCTGCTCTTCTTGGACTAATGTTATTAGTGGAGTCCCACAGGGTTCGGTGTTAGGTCCACTGTTGTTTTGTATATTTATCAATGATATTGATGAAGGTAAAAAAAAAAAAAGGTAAAGTGCAACCATTATCAACCCACTGCAGGATGGAAGCCTCCTCAACAATTCATGCTGAGGGAAATGGACCATAATCTGCCATGCTGGTCCAGTGCGGATTGGCAGATCGATCGTATTCGGCAGTCAGGGTCTTGAACCCCGGTCTATTCAAAGAGCGCGTGCTACTGCACTCCCGCTCCTGACCACTCGGCTACGGAGGCCTCTTGATGAAGGTATATCAGGCTTAATGTCGAAGTTTGCAGATGATACAAAGGTTGGCAGGGTTATTAATGACAGTAATGGCAGTGTGCTACTGCAACAGGATCTGGATAATTTGGGTAGATGGGCTAAGAAGTGGCAACTGAAGTTTAACCTTGACAAATGCAAAGTACTGCATATGGGTAGAAGTAACCCCAGAGAAACGTACCAACTGTGTGGTACTACACTTAAGGTGGTAGAAAATGAAAAAGACCTGGGAGTAATTGTGCAGGCAGATATGAAGTTTTCTGAGCAATGCAGACAGGCTGCCAGGGCAGGTCATGGGGTTTTGTCAATGATATATAGGAATTTTGCTAGCAGGGAAAAGGAGGTGATTATCCCTCTGTATAAGGCAATGGTCAGGCCACGCCTTGAGTACTGCGTACAGGTCTGGAGGCCTCATTTTAGGAAGGATGTAGATTTACTTGAGCGTGTACAGAGAAGGGCAACAAGATTGGTGAAATGAAGGGATCCTCTTACCAAGTGAAATGAAGGGATCCTCTTACCAAGTGAAATGAAGGGATCCAAAAGAGGCTTAAGTTCTGCAAATTGCAGTGGCTGGAGACTAGGCACCTGTGCGGTGATCTGATTGAGGTATATATAAGGCCTTGAATGGGTTGAGCACGCTGAATTCTGATGGATCCTTCCACTTGTTCAGATTACGAACCTAAGGGGGTATAAATTCAAATTAAGAAAGGACAGATGTAGAATTGATGTGCAGAAATTTGCCTTTAGCCAGTGGGTGGTTAATTGCTGGAACAAACTTCCATCTGTCGTTGTGGAAGTTGATAGGTTGAATAAACTTAAGGAGGAACTGGACAGGCATTTGGAGGGAATGGTGTTTTTTTTTTTTTTTTTTTTTGTTGGCTGATGCTGCATAAGCTCATACATTTGCTTTCTTGCATCACATGCCACTACTACTACTACTACAAGCAAAATGAATGCTTGACAAACAGTCTTTTGCCCAAAAGAAATCCTATCGAAAATAGACAACCACACCAGTCATAATAAGGTGAACCAATGAAGTTAGTAAGACGGAGGACTCATCTGGCAGCCAGTGCATGCTGCAACTAGATAACAAACTCCCCACAACACATCAGGCCATTAGTCAAGAGACTGCCCAGGCGAAAAAAGAAGAAACGCAGAAACTGAAGAGAAGCAGGCAATACAGTCACCCTGTGGTAGAAAAGGAACTAATGGACATCCCCTCAAACTGCACAACTGTCGATCAGACAAATAGGAACTTTACTCCAATCCGTGGCACTTAGGCTTCGTACCTTGCCCTGTACAGTCAAATCCAGGCTACCCCACTAATGATGACACCGTGCACTGTGTTGTATGCATGTAACAACATTATCTGAAGGGAGTAACACATCAGTACTTGTGGGAAAACCATTATCCCTTGTATGACACTTCAGACCCGGATTTCACCATCTGCATACATGCATCCCAAGCAAGTAAGTCAGCAAACACTGGCCGTCCCCCATAGAAACAATACAACTGAAGTTGGAGAGAGGCAAACACAGCATCTGCATTTTGCCAGCAATAATAACAACAAACAGGATGCAAATCCCACCACTAATCTCAAGTATTCCATACATAAAAGATCACAAGCTCCTTCCTGACCTTTGAAGAGCAGATCTGTCTGATTGAATCTCACGGTCACCCTGAGGAAACAAAGCAATAGCCCAAAAGAAACACAATCCCAAAAAACAGATAACGATTTCATCATTGGAACTGACACAGAATCCTGCATAAAAGAGCACCGGGAAAAGTGACTCTTTGCCATTAGACTTAACCCAACTACAACTGTAGCCCCCCCCCAACCCCCTTCAAGCACACATTAAAGATAAAACTGGAATCATAGTTGACATTCGTCAAATAATGACTAAGTATAGCACTTATGCATCATTCCTGATCACGTGTAATCATTGGGACATCAACATCCTCCTCTGCCCAAACATCTAGCCTCTTTCAACAGGATAATTGAAACGGCCACTCTCCCTGAAGCCTGGAAAATGTACCACACAAAACCAATAGACCTAAAACCTGGACAGACTACAGACCTATTTCCATAGGATGCAACTTATTAAAAATCTTTGAGAAATGCATAATCAAACAATTAAATAATCAATGTTTTGGCCACCATCTATCTTCACTCAGTCGTTAAAAACAGATCAACTATAACAAACCTATTAGAGACAGACAAGTTGCAGGATCCAAACCACCCTGAACAATAAAAGTCAGATAGATATCCTCTTCCTGGATATTAAAGCTGCTTACGACAGGATAGCAATTCAACCCCTCCTCCACTCCCTGGAGTCTCACTGTAGCATTACAATAAACTTACACTCTTGCAGGAATCACTAACAGAGAGGCACATTATTATTAAGCATGAAGATTTTAGCATTGATTACACACTAAATAGAGGGGTTCCTTAAGGAGGGGGTTCTCTCTGCGACACTTTTTTTGCTGCAGCCCTTGTTTGATTCCTCTCGACCTGCAATAACATCATTACCTATGCCAACGACTTTCCGTCCAGCAATAGTGTTAGTGAGCATGAGGTTGCTGTACAAATCATGTAGCAGCTAACTAACCTGGCCAACTTCCTGGCTTTGCCTGGTCTTGAAATAAACCCTCTCAAAATGGCCCAGATGTCCTCCCAAAAGTATAAGAAGCATAATATCACCATACTCTTTAAATGGTCAACCCATACAGAAAGTCGAATATCACAAAGATCTGAGAATTACCTGGGACAACAAGTTATCCTTCATGGAGCATTTCACTACCACATAGAAGGAGACCCTAGCCACCATCTGGCACTCAAGACAGGAATTAACTGGGGTCCATAATGCTCAACTGGCAAAAGAATACATTGTTAGGTGTGTTGCCCCAGTTGCCTTATATGCTTTGGTCATTTGGTCATCAGCTCCAGAAACATATGTTAAAACCTTCCTAAACATTGAATATTGGCTTCTGAGGTGGTTAAACCTCTTCTCCTTCTATGTGAATTCATAGAAGAAGATCAGTTTGGGTTCAGAGAAGGCTGTGGGACCAGAGAGGCAATAAGAATATTAAAAACACTAGCAGAAAAAAAAAAAGCATGAAAATAGGAAAAGATCTGGCAATCTGTTTTGTGGAACTCAAGAAGGCTTTTAGCAGAGTGAATTAGGTTAAGCTGATGGAAGTCCTAGGAAAGATAGGCCTAGATAAGAGAGATCTTAAAGTAATTTGGAAACTTTACATGGGACAGACAGCTGTGGTTCGGATTGATGGAGAGGAATCAGAAGAAGTAGACATTGGTAGGGGTGTAAAGCAAGGATGTTCCATGTCCCTTTTACTATTTAATTTATATGCAGAAGCATTGATGAAAGAGTACAAAGAAGAGCAGAAAGGAGGTGTAAAAGTAGGAGGGGGGAATATAAAGACAATAAGTTTTGCAGATGACTAGGTACTGATTGCTAATAATGAGGAAGAATTACAGAGATAGTTGGATGTCTTGAACAACAAAGTAAAGGAGTACAGTATTATTATTATTGTTGCTCTTATATTGTTTCTCCCCGATTGGGGGATTCCACTCTGTGACGGGCACTGCTACCAAGTACACAGGGTGGTTGTAATGTCTGGTGTTACTGTTGGTCGAGGAACTCTCTGACTATCCTACAGGTGTTCAGTATTGCGACTTTCTGGAATTCCTTGTAGGTGTTCTCTGGGAGACCTATTGCTGCTATGTAGAGTCTTTGGAACCATACCGGTGGTTGACACAATGAGCAGGATGGTCGTTACTTCTTGCATATGCCACATCTCCTTGACCCCATGTCTCAGGTTTGTGTACTTCCTAATTTTTTCCTCATGGGTTTTCTGGACATTGCTAGAGTTGAGCATCACTATGTCAATCAGGTAGGTAGCCTTTTCTATCTTGTCCACAAAGGTTATGTCCGGTCTGTTGTGCGGGATGGTCTTATCCGTTATTATGGCGTGGTCCCAGTACAGCTTGTGGGTTTGAGTCTCTAGTACTGCCTGGGGTTCGTACTTGTAGTATGGTACACTTTCTTTGGTCAACTGGTATTTCCTTGCTAGCTTCTGATGTATTATCCTGGCTACCTGATTGTGTCTATGAGTGTACTCAGTCTGAGTACTCACCTTGCATAAAACGGTGATGTGTTGGATCGTTTCTGAGGCCAGATGGCATCATCGACATGTGTCATCTGACATTCCGGGCTCCTTGAGTCACAACAGTACTAACTAGGACCCATAGTCACTTTCATGTGGTGCAAGTAAAAATGGAGTTGGAAAGCCTGCCTGCTATTGAAGGTGGTCCCAATGCGCAGTTCTCTCAAAATCTCTGCCATGGTTTCGGATGTCATTTTGGAGGTTGACTGCCCAGCAACACAATCTTTTTGCTTCTCAGTGTTATGCTGCCATCAAGCAGTTTGTGTGTGAAGTTTGGTAAACTTTCCATGTTGTAGATACTCCTCTTTGAGGGAACAGATTGAAGTTCTTCATGCAGTGATTTCACTGCATGAAGAACCTTTTTTATTTTTAAACTGTCAATTTTTGTAAGTTTATTCCCTGAGTTATAATTTTTTATCCCCTCTAGCTTGTATGCTGTACAAGTGGCAATTGTAAGTAGCAATGAATTGAATTAATAAATAAATAAAAAGTGCTTCAGAATGGATTATAATAAAAAAAAATTCAGAACAATTTATTTAAAAAATGAGTTTTTATTTTAAATTTATTTCTAGTACTATTTTTAGTTTGTATTAGTACGCACAATTAATTTAAATTAAATAAGTTAAGTGTTGTGAAAGAAATAAACTACTCCTATTCCAGTATTTCACTGCAAGAATAATTAATAGTCATTAAATTTATAATTTTTATTTTTTAGCAAGTTATTCCTTTATTTTTTTTTTCCTTTCATTTTTATTATGATTAATAGTAGTGGCAGTAGTGACATAAAAGCAAGCTTATAAAGCATCAGCCAAAAAGAAAAAAAAAAAAAACTCCCATATCACCTGTCAACCACCCAATAATTCAAACTGCCCACCTTCAGAACAACAGATGGAAGTCTGTTCTAATAATCAACCACCCGCTGGCTGAAGGCAAGCCTTTGTACATCTATCCTGCAACTGTCTTTCCTAAAGAACTCCTCACATGTGAATGTAGCTGCAAAATACCTATTCAATTTGTCAGCACCCTAAGTAGGATCATCAGTGGTTAAACCATTGACATCAAGTGGACCCATGTGATTCGACCTCTTTGTTCTACTTTATCATATCATATTATTAGCCATATGGTGCAAGGAAGCCCGAGGCTTATGCTGCACCAGGCAAAAAAAATTTTTGAGTAACCCTGAGAGAGAGAGAGAGAGAGAGAGAGAGAGAGAGAGCAGTAGAAGGAAATCACCAAGAAAGAGAAAAATGATGATATCCAGCTCAGGACCCTGGGTGTGTCAGTCAAGCCCATACTCACCAGAATAACTGCTATTGAATATATATATATGCATTAATAAAATTTAAGGACACAAAGCCTCAAACTTTGTAAAATTTAAACTACTGTTAGGGGCCTGTGCACCCACTGGAGGGTTTTAATTAAAGACAAATGCGATTTTAATATGTGTTGGATTGCTTTCTTAATATTTTCTGAATTGTAAAATGTTGATTTTTGGAGAAATGTGTGGAATTTAAAGAATTTTTTTTTTTTTCACGGTTCATTTGTAGCACCTATACTTGCTGTGTTTTACTTAAAAATCAAATGTTTTGTAAAAAAAAACAAAAAAAAAACTATATACTCTATATATATTACATTTACACTGAAAGATACTTTTAAATTAGAATAAAAATTGCATGTTTGTAATTGCCAATAAATGGGAAAATTTTCTTTGGAATTTGAATTAGGAGTACTTTCCATTGGCATGTTATCATTCTCAGAGCTACAGAAAAAGAAATTGGAGGGGAATGAGGACTTCAGTAAGGCTATTTTTTCCCAGGGCTGAGAAGGCTGATTTTTTTTTCCTAGGGCCAAGAGAGGCCTGAGGAAAACAGCCTCGTGACAATAACTGTTCATGATATATGACACTCTTTGAATGTCACATACTATGACATCACAACCTGACCTCATATTTAGCATTAGCATTAGTACAGGCATATGATGCAAGAAAGCAAGCTTATGGCAGCATCAACCAGGAAAAAAAAAAAAAAAAAAAACTTCCACTTCACCACTCCGTTCGTTCGAAATACCTGTCCAGCTGAGCCTTAAATTTATTTAAGCTATCAACTTCCACAACAAGGGATGGAAGTCTGTTCAACCAACCAACTACCCGCTGGCTAAAGGCAAATTTCCGCACATCTATCCTACATCTGTCTTTCCTCAATTTGAATTTATGCCCTCTCAGGTGATTATTCTGAGCAAGAGGAAGAATCCCATCAGCATTGAGCATGCTCAAACCATTCAAGGCTTTATACACCTCTATCAGATCACCTCGCCGGTGCCTTTTCTCCAGACACTGTAATTTGCAAAACTTAAGCCTTTCTTCGTAAGAGCAACCCTTTGTTCCATTCACTAATCTTGCTGTCCTTCTATGTACTCGTTCCAGCAGCTATACATCCTTCTTGAAATGAGGCCTCCAGACCTGTATACAGTACTCAAGGTGTGGCCTGACCATTGCCTTACACAAGGGAATAATTATCTCCTTATCCCTGCTAGAAATATTCCTGTATATCATTGACAAGACACCATGAGCTACTCTTGCAGCCCGTCTGCACTGCTCAGAGAGCTTCATATCTGCCTGCACAATTACCCCCAGGTCCTTTTCATTCTCTTCTACTGTCAGTGTAGTACCACAGAGTTCATATGTTGCTCTGAGGTTGCTGTTTCCCATATGTAGTATTTTACATTTGTCAATGTTAAACTTCATTTGCCACCTCTCAGTCCATCTGCTCAACCTTTCCAGATCCTGTTGCAGCAGCATAGCATCAGTAGTGTCCTTACCAACCCTGCCAACCTTGGTATCGTCTGCAAACTTGGACATTAAGCTTGATATACCATCATCAATATTATTTATAAATACAGAAAACAATAATAGACCCAACACTGAACCCTGAGGGACTCCACTAATAACATTAGTCCACGATGAGCAGTGTCCATTGATTACCACTCTCTGTCTTCTCCCCCTCAACCACCCCTTTATCCATAGCAGCAATTTGCCTCCAATGTCACACTGCTCCAACTTGTGCAGCAGTCTTCCATGTGCAACAGTATCAAAAGCCTTTCTAAGATCCAAGTATATAATATCAAAGTTATTCCCTGCATCCAGTTCTTTTGTGACTGCATCATAGTATCCAATCAAATTGGTCATACAAGACTTCCCCTTAACAAAACCAGGCTGTGTCCGAGCTATAACTGAAGTCTTGTCTAGATGATCCTGCAGTGCTTCTTTAACCAGTGCCTCCATTAATTTTCTGGGAACAGAAGTTAAACTCACAGATCTATAATTACTTGTGTCAGCCTTTGATCCTCCTTTGTGAATTGGGGTCACATTTGCACAACTCCAGTCTATGGGTACCTCCTCTGAGTCCAAGGAAGCTCTCATAATTATGGCTAAGGGTTTGCTTACTTCCTTTGCTGCCTCCTTTAATATAACTGGATAGATCCCATCCACCCCCAGGTGCCTTTCTTGTGTTTATCTTCAACAATTTCTACTCCACTTTACTCTCAGTTATTACAAGATTATCTAGCTTACTGCCAGAGTGGAATACACCTCTGGCATTCCCCTCGCTGAATAACTCCTCATGTGTGAATGTTGATGCAAAATATTCATTTAGTTTGTTAGCTACCTGAGCAGGATCATCAACAGTTGAACCATCGATATCAAGTGGACCAATCTGATTCATCCCCTTCCTTCTAGAGTTTACATAAGTAAAGAACTCTTTGCTGTTTTTCTTTGCATCCTTTGCCAAAGATTTCTTGTAATCTGTCTTCGCCTACCTAACCTCATTTGTAACTTGGTTACAGATCAACTTGTATCTATCATAGGTTTCTGTGTCACGTGTTAATTTATATGTATCCCATGCATTTTTCTTCTCTGCCATATGTCTCATTAGTCCATCTGACATCCATTTAGGCCTAAACCTTGAACAATATTTCTTAATTGGTATGTAAAGCCTAGTAGCTTCCAAGATAAGTTCTTTGAATGCTTCCCATTTTGAATTTGCTGTTGGTAACATCATCAGTTGGTTCCACCGTATAGAATTTAAACACTGTCTCAGACCATCGTAGTTGCCTTTACGAAAGCAATAACCCTTCCTTTTACCCCTGATCGTAGTTACCTCTTTGAGTAAATCCCACTTCAGCACACTGTGATCACTGCCACCTAGTGGTTCCTTTATATGCAGATTCTTAATGCGTGAATAACCACAGCTGATAATCAGATCAAGAGTATTACTCCCTCTGGTTTCCCCTCAAACATGTTGCTGTAGAAAACAATCCTCCAATAAATCCACAAAAGTCTTGCTAGCATGTGAGTAACCAACCCACAAGTTCCAGTCAATATATGAAAAATTAAAATCCCGCATTACAAGACCTTCTGATTTACTGGCCTTCTCTATTTCTCTGCACAACTGTTCGGTTTACTCATCAGAGTCATTAGGCCTATAACACACTCCTACTCTCATTTTCCCTTTCCCAGTGTTTATGTCACACCAAAAAGACTCAACACTGCACTTTCCACCCATGTCAACTGATTCCTTAGATTTTGTGTGTTTCTTAACTAACAGCATAACCCCTTCTCCCTTGCTACCCTTTCTGTACACAATGTAGTCCCCAAATACCAATTCTGCACTACTTATAGTTCCAGTTCCTCCTTAAATTTATTTTACCTATCAACTTCCACAACGACAGATGGAAGTTTGTTCCAGCAATTAACCACCCACTGGTTAAAGGCAAATTTCCGCACATCTGTTCTACATCTGTCTTTTCTTAATTTGAATTTATGCCCTCTTAGGTTCGTAATCTGAACAAGTGGAAGGATACCATCAGAATTCAGTGTGCTCAATCCATTGTACGCAGTACTCAAGGTGTGGCCTGACCATTGCCTTATACAGAGGAACAATCACCTCCCTTTCCCTGCTAGCAAAATTCTTATATATCATTGACAAAACCCCATGACCTGCCCTGGCAGCCTGTCTGCATTGCTCAGTAAACTTCGTATCTGACTGCTCAATTACTCTCAGGTCCATTTCATTTTCTACCACCTTACAGTTGGTACGTTTCTCTGGGGTTACTTCTACCCATATGCAATACTTTGCATTTGTCAAGGTTAAACTTCAGTTGCCACTTCTTAGCCTATCTGCCCAAATTATCTAGATCCTGTTGCAGTAGCACACTGCCATTACTGTCATTAACAACCCTGCCAACCTTTGTATCATCTGCAAACTTCGACATTAAGCCTGATATACCTTCATCAATATCATTGATAAATATACAAAACAACAGTGTACCTAACACTGAACCCTGTGGGACTCCACTAATAACATTAGTCCATGAAGAGCAGCACCCATTAATTACCACCCTCTGTCTTCTCCAACTCAACCATCCTTTTAGCCATTGTAGCAACTTACCCTTAATACCATTCTGCTCCAATTTGTACAATAGTCTTCCATGCACAACAGTGTTAAAAGCTTTCCTGAAATCCAAATATATGATATCAAAATTATTTTTTTGCATCCAGTATTGGTAAGAATTGGTAAGTAATTTGTATTGGTAAGCATTTTTTGATGCTTACCAATACAATGTAGGTAGGAACTTTTGAGAATGCATTTATGACTTACCATTTATAACTAAATTGGAGGTGAGGATCCCTGCCTACTACTGTTTTTGTATAACCTATTCTGCTTGGTTGTACGAGTATAATTAGCAATATAAAATGTTTAAATAATAATATAAAAATGAAGCCAGAGATCAGTCAGCAAACAAATTTATTTTACCTTGTTTACATAAATATGGTTACAAGTCCATTAATAAATACATTTTTTTCAGATGAAACTTTTTGTTTTAATTTTTTAATTAATTTTAAATGTCTATTTTGCATAGTAATTTAATATTATTTAGACTAGATCACAAGAATTCTTCATATATTTGTGAGTGTGGGTAAAAAAGAATATCAATAATTAACAGGGTTATAAAATATAATTTTCGCGTTCTTCTGATTTCCTTTAGATGTTACAAAAAGCTAAATTTTTTAATTAGTGGGTGACGAGTGAATAGGGAATACTGCCTATAGATGAGATTACAATGTTCGTGTTATCAGTGCAGAACAGTAGGTAAGGAAGCTCTGCTAATAGTTTCCAAATAGTTGGGTGATAATGTTGACATATTTAAGGCTGTAAATTTGTGAATATGATTAGATGATTTTGTTCTAAATGCTTCGCCATGCTCTGAAATGCATGAAAGTACTTGTTGTAGAGACTGTACCAGTCTTCTCATTTCAGCCATCGAAACATGTCCTGTTTCTAATGTTTTGATTACTGTCGATATATGTTGTGCTGCAAGCCTGTGGCAGCCAAGCAGAGGAACGGTATTCTTTAGTATAATAGTAAATTGGTCTATAGCTGACACAGGTGTATCTCCATCTGGTAGAAGAACATGAATATTCATGAAATGAAGGACTGCTTTGATGCTATCCATCTGCAACAAGTGGACAGTGTCCTTATTTGCTAGAATATCAGAATACAGTTTTAATACAGCGCTGTTGTCTTTCAGGCTTTTACATTTCAAGGGATCATAACCACTGCTCAAGAAATGCAACAGTTTGGAGATAAAGTTGGCACAAGGTTTTTCAGCAACCACTCTTAATACCACAGAATTCTCCTGGCGGTAATGCAAATTTACAGCTAATATTAACATGGTTACTTCCTCATTAATGTCCAGTCTAAAGTTGTTGCTTTCCGTAATTTCCAGTAGACATCGTATGAAATCTGCAGATATTGCTTCTGGTGTAAAAAAAAAAAAAAAAAAAAAAAACATCCATTTTAGTGAAATTAAATTATTATTTTAAAAATTCAGATCAATAGTATTTACTTATACAATTTTTAGTCTTTTCTCTCTAATTGAAACAAATATCAAAATATATTTGAGATGATAAATATAGCAAGCATTTTTCAGTTCATTTCTTGTCTATAGCAAGTTAGCTGCTGTCACTTTGCTATATTTTGAAAGGCATGACCTTTGAACTTTGATGATGTAAGCAACTTATTGATCTCCAAGAAGGGTCCAGTGTTAAAACTTAGGCAGAGGTGATGGAAGGGTTGAGTAAATCTAAAGTTTTATTGATAATAAAACTTCCAATTTATTCAGACCGTAAATGACCACAGTTTAAAGGATTCTTATCTAATCAGTGGCAAATGACTGCATTACGAACCCTGTGATGAAATTATGAGTATATTGACCATAGAGTAGTAAGATATATCTTATTACTCTGTGGTGTTGACTAATTTATTAGTTCATCACATTTATAGACTAATTTCGTCTCAAGGGACCCTCATTAATCCCATTATATAGCCAACTTTAAAAATTCGGAAAATTGTATTGGCTGTCTTCTGTAATTATTATTATTATTATTAATAGCCATATGGTGCAAGGAAGCCTGAGGTTTATGTTGCACCAGAAAAAAAAAAAAAAAAAAAAGTTCCCAAGTTACCCTGAAGGAGAGAGAGAGAGAGAGAGAGTGTCAAAAGTAGAAGGGAATCACCAAGAAAGAGAAGAATGATGTTATCCAGCTCGGGACCCTGGGTGTGCCAAACCCATACTCAACAGATGTGAGTCCCCCAAGTTAAAAGGTAATTTTTGATGTATTTTAGAATATTAATTGTGGGACTTCATTAGGAATCTGTAATTTTTGATTTTTTCTATTCTATTTTTAGACTCATGAACGAATTCCTGAGTGAATTCATAATGTCATCAAAGCCAAGAGCATTATCTACTTAAATGTAACTTTTGTATGAATTTGATGAACTACCCTGTAGTTCATCAAATTCATACATGTTACCTGTAAGGTAATAATTTGCTTTAAAACATGTTGGTAGTTCAATGCTTTCATTTGTATATAATTGTTAGTTACTTCACATGTTATTTTTACTGTTTCTGCACACTTTATTAATCTGCATCTTCTATTTTTGGTCAGCCATTAACCAGAAGGTTAATACTAGCTGACTGAGAATATCTGTTTCTTAACCAGCTAATAATAGTCAAATGGTTCATATTAGCAGTTTAGAAAAGAGATATTTTAATATCGAATATGGGCCCCACCTCATGGGCTTCAGTGGCATCAGTAACCATCTCAGCGAAAATTTTCATCATCTGAGGAGTCAAGATAGATTCAGAAGGCTTACTTCAGTAAGGCTGTGGCTAGTTCTTTGTTTGAACTAGGATATCTTCTTCTTCTGGTTCTCAGTTGTTGCAATAAAACATCCCAAAGTTAGCTGGGCATCTGATGTTTGGGCTGAAAATGGCAAGTCAGCCATATTATTCTCCTAAAACTATTGTCATGCTTACTATGCTCTCTGACACCTTGCGCCACTCATACAAATGCACTCTCTCTCCAGCGAATTTTCAAAATGCAATTAAGGCAGAATTTTTCAGAACGTCAGAATAGACAGCCACACCTGTGGTTTTATCGATAAAGACCAGTGAACCAAGTCCAGGCCATGAAAAACAGCCTCATGCCTGTTTTACATTGCACCGAGAAGGGTTTATACAATATGAAGAAGTTACAATACAATTTTTGGGGTATACCATAGGCAGGTGCAACCACCCAATGTATATACTTTGAAAGTTGCAACCACCCAATGTTTATACCTTGAAACATGATTCATCACTCCACATGATGCAGTAACAAAGGAACTGGATGCAAAAGAATAATTTTAGTATCAGATTTCAAGAAGGCTTCTGAAATCTGATACTAAAATTATTTTTTTGTTGCACATAAAAGACTGCTGTATAAACTTCAGCAATGTTGAATTAATGCAAGTTACTGCTATGGATAAAGGGAGAGTGGGAGAGGGCATAGAGTAGTTATCAATGGGCACTGCTCTTCATGGACTAATATTATTAGTGGAGGCTGCCAGCATTTAGTACTGGGCCCATTGTTGTTTTCAATATTGATGAAGATATATCAGGCCTAATATCTAAGTTTGCAGATGATACAAAGGTTGTCAGGGTGATTGATGGCAGTGATCAAGGAAAACTACGGCAACAATTTCTAGAAAAAAGAAAAAATATGCTGGTGGGTTGAGAAATGGCAGTTGAAGTTTAACATTGGCAAACGCAAGGTACTGCATATGGGTAGCAGTAATCTTGGAATAACGTCCCAACTATGCGATACTACACTCAGGGTATTAGAAAATGAAAAGGAGCTGGGGAAATTTTTCAGTCTGATATGAACTTCTCTGACAGTGCAGATAGGATGCCAGGACAGCTCCTGGGATTTTGTCAATGATATACAGGAACTTTGCTAGCAGGGATAAGGAGGTGATTATCCCTTTGTACAAAGCCATGGTTAGGCCATATCTTGAGTACTGTATACAGGTCTGGAGGCCTGCCTCATTTTAGTGATTGGTGAGGGGGGAACAGAAGGGTACCAAGAAAGTCTTCAGTTCTGAACATCACAGTGCAGATGGCACAATATGTATCGTTAATATGCTCATCACTGCTGGTGAGGAAATGGTGATAAACTTATGTGGGTTGTCTGCTGTGGTTTCACTGTTGTGCATCACTTAACAAGGCAATAAAATTGTCAAACTGAGAAATGCTGTTTCCAGAATTTAAAAAAAAATTAATGTGGGAAGTTTTTTTTTAAATTTTTATTTACCGACTGGGAAAATGTGTTCTGCAGTTAGATGGCAGCAGAATTGGAAAAAAGAAATCACGGAATTTTGCAACCCTTGGAAGGCACAGTACATACTGTGGTTCAACAAGCTGTAGTCTGCCACTGCTGTTATGCATAAATTTCTAACAATGTAAAAAGAAACTGCAAAAGAGACCCACAGTTATGTAATTATATGGAAGATTCAAAAGGCGCTAATATGCAATCACACTGCCAGAGGTGGTAACCAAATAAAAGTGAGTGAGGGTGCAGTGGAGCTGGTTCAAGGAAGTTTTGCACAAAGCCCAGTGGCATAACAATATGCCAGTCGTGACCTTAATATGTCAAGGTCATTGGTGAGTAACATGTTATGTCCCTGTCTGAGGATTGAACCATTCAAGTTACAGCTCGTACAGAAGCCTTTGATTGTCGATAAAATGAAAAGGATGGAATTTTGTTCATGAATTTCTCCATGATTACAGTTGTGCAATTATGCTGCCAGCTACTGTAGCACTCACATTTTTTTCGATTGGCAAATGAACACTTGAAGATACCCTTTATCGCTTGTAAATGGTTTCAGATTTGTATCATGTACCCTATTCTCACAATAACGTTTTGGTTTTGAAAAGAAGGTTTGTGGATACCCTGTACAGCCAATATTCCTGTATATTCGATAAAATGTGATGCTTGACATTACTTTCACAACTGCTTTAGCAACAGTGGTGACAGAGCTGTTTGACTGAGGAACGACGACTTGCCCTTACTGCTTTCTACTCAACAGTGAGAAATTGCAGTCATTTAAGTAGCTTCGTAAGAAGTTTGTTCATGTAGGCAGATTTTCCCTTGGAACATTAGTCGAAATTTTCCTAGGCAGTACATTTTTTGCACACAGATTTTTTTAAGAAATGAATTTATTGCTGTTTGTGGCAAGGGGCTGTATGCAGAAAATAAATTGAAGGATTTTACCCATTAAATGAGAATTTGTTAATATCCTGCTACATTAAAAAAATTCTATGTGAGCAAAAATGTATATAAATTAAAACTGGTAAATGATCTAATTATTCATAATAAAAATGAAATGCCCTAAACAGGTGAAATGCTAAGAGGTTTCACTGTATTGAAATAAATTAAATTAAACATACACAAACAAAATGTATATATGTATATATATATAATTTATTACATTTTTATTTAAATATTCCAAAGTCCATAATACCTGCCACATGCAACGGAAGTGGAGAGACCTCGCTGAAAAGCGTCCTGAGTAAAATAACTGATATCCACAGCCTTTCATCATCTGTAAAGATTAAATTTATTGACACAAATATTAGTCCTTAATTAAGATTTTTTTGCCTATTGAACTACCTAAGTTAGCATCTTAAAACCAAATATCTATTTTTTTAGAAATAAGATATACAATACAGTAACAGCTAAAAATGATATTGTGCTATTAGATATGGTTTAGTAAGCATATTTTTAAATCCTTCAACCGTGGAAAAATCATATTATTCTTGTGTGCCATAATACATACATTATATACTGTTAAGTTATATTTCTTTTGAACAAGCACCTTTACATTGCTCTACAAAAAAGTACTTCAACAGAATCACGTTTGGAAAAACACAGGTTTTAATGAACAAATTGCAATGGTTAGGCCACACCTTGAGTACTGTATACAGGTCTGGAGGCCTCATTTCAAGAAGGATGTAGGGCTGCTGGAACGAGTACGGAGAAGGGCATCAAGGTTAGTGAATGGAACAAAGGGTTGCTCTTATGAAGAAAGACTTAAGTTTTGCAAATTACAGTGTCTGGAGACTAGGTGATCTTATAGAGGTGTATAAAGGAGACTAGGCAAAGTGATCTGATAGAGGTGTATAAAGCCTTGAATGGTTTGAGCATGCTCAATGCTGATGGGATTCTGCCTCTTGCTCAGAATAATCACCTGAGAGGGCATAAATTCAAATTGAGGAAAGACAGATGTAGGATAGATGTCCGGAAATTTGCCTTTAGCCAGCGGGTAGTTGGTTGATGGAACAGACTTCCATCCCTTGTCGTGGAAGTTGATAGCCTAAATAAATTTAAGGCTCAGCTGGGACAGGTATTTCGAATGAACGGAGGGGTGAAGTGGAAGTTTTTTTTTTTTTTTTTTTCTGGCTGATGCTGCATAAGCTTGCTTTCTTGCATCATATGCCTCTACTAATGCTAATGCTAAATTAATAAGGCATGCACCCATCTTTGGGCCTGAAGACAAATTCAAATTATTATATTAGGGCCACCTGTAATCTCTTACATATACCCATACAAGTATTATGACTGTAAATTGCGTGTGTTCTCTGGCTGATTTGCCTGTTTTGCTGGATGAAAAAAACCCCAGTTTCTGGGGGGGGCAGGGGACCTTGCTATATATGCCTGAGACCGACTAACTCAGCCATGGAGTGAAAAAAAGTCCACTAAAATTCCTCGCATCATTGACAGAATTCAAAACCAGGCCTTTTCCACCCGGTGTGGGGAGGACGGTGATGATACCACTGTGCTACCTGCGCAGACAGCCTGATGACAGCATTGATCTGTTGTGAACCCCTTTCAACCGCTTCCTTCTTTCAGGGAGCAAGAGTTTGTGTACAGTCTTTCTTCAGTTCAATTGCCAGTTTAGCTTTCTTTAAAACAGCTGTATATTGGCAGCTTTGTGATCCAGTGCTGCAATCAATTCTTTCCAAAGGATAGGATTCAAGTGTGGATTCTAGATCGGCCAGGTGAGTTGCTGCATCTCGTTTTACTAAAACTGCATTTTTACACTGCTCACTCTATGGGATTGCATATTATTGCTTAAAGTGAAGGGCCCATTCCAACAGAATTGCCAGAATTTTGACACTACGGAATTGCCAAAGATGTCAGTATATGAGTAGGCATTTTGGTTTTAGCACCACAGCCAATGGCCCAACTCTGATCCATGAGATCGTGTCCTCCAAAGGCATAATACACCAAAATAGATGGCATTCTCTATACATTTAATACATACACTCCACTAGACAGTCTGAGTTGAAGATTATAGACAGGATTTATCATTCTACGATTAAGCCACTTTGAATATTCATAAGCTTTCCGCTGCTGCCCATTCTGCCTATGCTATTGCTCGCACACTTTTAAACCTGTTCGTGCTTTACATACATCTTGTATGCATCGACCACAATACTGCATAGGGTTCCAAAACTTTCAGTAGGATAGCATATTCCAGAGCAGTGGTAGTTGAGGGGGGGCCAAGATACATCATAAAAGTTTCGCTGTTCTAAAGTGTGCACAACAGTTGCAGTCTTAACTATTAGTTCAGATTATTAAAGCAGAGTTAAAAATGGCCTCTTGTTTTCTTAGCAGAAGAAGATGCTCATAACAAGTCTTGCTTAATTTTCTTTGCTTAATTTTACAGTTATGCATGTACTTTTAGACTGGCATTTCAGTAAACAGTGTGCTCAAAACGGATCACCATGCAGTGATGTCCAGGGGCGGCTCATCCATAGGCACTGCAGCACCCTCAGCTATTTAAATATAGATATTATTATTATTAGCCATATGGTGCAAGGAAGCCTGAGGCTTATGCTGCACCAGTCAAAAAATTTTGAGTTACCCTGTGTGTGTGTGTGTGAGAGAGATAGAGAGAGAAAAGTAGAAGGAAATCACCAAGAAAGAGAAGAATGATGATATATGACCCTGAGTGTGCCAAGCCCATACTCACCAGATGTGAGCCCCTGGGGTTATATACAGTGAACGGAGTTATATGAAATTTTGTGAAGAACAATGTGAACGCAATGAATATTTTTATTAATTGGACCCGCATATTGTATGCACATCCTCTATTTCCAGTAATCATTTCAATAATAAACGAATAAAAACATGAAATCGTTTCCAACTTTGAAGTTTAATTAACCATAGGCTGCGCTGTGCCCCAGGCAGTGACACATTTTGCATTCCAGTTAATATCTGGTTGCCATTGGCAACTTACCAATATACATTTTTTTATGGGGAAACGAATCAAAGTCACTGTAAAGGTGCAGTGCAGATTTCATGGTTGACCATGATGCATATTTCGTTTTGTTATTCACCCGAATTCCCATTAAGTAACTGAATAATATCAGTGTTAAGTCAATACTCACCATTCAACAATTATGTGATTACAGCTGAATTGAGCTTGAACTTGGTAAGTTGAAGTTATATTATGAGGTGATGTCTAAGTAAAACATTATTTCTACGACACACGATTTTGTGAAATTTGATTCGATCACGGCCTCCATGGTTCCCCCGTGTGACAGTGAATAAACTTCAGCAACTTAGTTTTTCACAATTATCTCTCCAAGAAAAAAATGCGATTGAAAAAGAAGACCGTCCCACACCAAAGATTCAAATTTCTCAGCGGGGAATAAGTAATAAGAAATATATTCGCAATTTTAAAACTGAATGGAACCAAAGGAAAAGTTGGCCTTGTGGTTGTGAAGTTAAAAATGCATTGTTTTGTTTTCCATGTTTACTGTTCGGAGGTGACAACATGGACAAAAATTGGCTTTATAAATATAAACAGAATGAATGAAAAAAACTCTAAAACATGCGAGTTCGAAGAAACATTGATAATGTGATTTCACTATCACTTTTAGGAAGCGTAAATATTAAAGAACAGCTTAGTGAGGCCTACAGACTTTCGATCTGCCAACATAACAGAAAAGTTACCAAGAATTGTGAGGTATTATCTAAACTAATAGACTGCATTAAATTTTGTGGACAGTTTGAAATTCCTTTACGTGGACACGACGAAAAAGACGATTCTAAAAATCCAGGAGTATTCAGAGGATTAATAAATTTCGCCTGTACATTAGACTCCAATTGAAAGAACAATTTAAAAAGTAATGCATCATTTAAAGGCATTTCAAAAACTATTCAGAATGATATTCTTGACTGTTTGCTGCAAATATGCCGGGATGAAATAAAAAAAAGAAAGAAGCTTCATTCGTAGCTGTCACGGCTGATGACCCAACAGATGTTTCAGAATATATACAAATGGCAATCGTTCTGAGATACGAACCGAATGGAGACATTTTTGAGCGTTTCTGGGGGATTTTCACTCCGGAAAACCAAACGGCAGATGGAATATGGAAGTGCATTCTAGATCAGTTAGACATAATCCTCAAAGGAAATACTCAAAAAATTGGTTGCTCAGACATTTTATGGCACAAATGTGATGAAATGCAAGAAAGGGGGAGTTTAGGCAAAAATAAAAGAAGTGTACAAAAATGCACATTTTATTCACTATGCACACCAACTGAATCTGATGATGAGAAATGCAGCAAGTAGTACCAATATTCGTGTCGATACGAGCATTTTTCTCGAGATCACCACAGCATCTCTCTGTTCTCAGAAAACATATGGACAGCCGTGTTGCCCAGCTTTCCCCTACAACAGGGGGGTCGGCAACCTTTTTGAGTGAAGAGCCATTTTTGATCTAATTAAAAAAAAGAATCCGAAGAGCCTCGGCTCAAGCTGTGGGGAAGGGGGAGGGGGGTTTAAGAAATAGAATACAGTAGGAAGGTGTTTTACTAAAAAAATATATTTTTTGAAATATTATTTATTAATACTGAAAAAACGTAACAAACATCCAGTTAGGTACGAATTAATGATGACTTTTTCTGCTGAACTTCTTGAGCGAGTCTCTCAACATCAGGCAAGTATGCCATAATTTTCATCTTTAAACATGCTGAGAGACTCGATTTGTTCAGACGGTTTCTTGATTTATTTTTAAAATAGTTAATGTTCGAAAATATTTGCCCGCAGAAATACATCACTTGTCGTACATGTGGGCTAAAAATTAAAGAGCCGCATGCGGCCCGTGAGCCGCAGGTTGCCGATCCCTGCCCTACAAAGATGGAACTGCAATATACGCACCGTGAACAGCGTTTATGAAACTTTTGAATCCTCAAAAAAGTGCATGGAGGAACTACAAGCGACAGCAAATGCAGATAAAACGATTTCAGAAGAAACTGGAATTTTGCACATCTTGAGTAATGAAAAATTCAAGTTCTGGTTAGAACTTTTCCTCACGTGGAAGTTATTTATAATCAAATGCAATCTCGATAAACTGAGACAGTTAAAATACATGAATATATATGAAATACATGAATTACAAGTTTTCTATAGCAAACATGGTCTACACAATTATTTCAAATTAACTGACTTGCTGAAATTTATCTCAGAAAATGATCTAGCTGAAGTTCTTGGTGAACTTACAAAACTCATAAAAGTTCTTTTTGCCATTCCGATGACTACTTCAGAGCCCGAACGCTGCCATTCGAATAAAAAGAATAAAAACACTTTTAAGCAGCACTATGAATCAGGAAAGGCTAAATGCTCAAGCAATGCTTTCAATAGAGAAAATATTGGCCAACAGTGCACCAAACTTGAATGGAAAAGTTATTAATCTATTTTCAACAAATAAAAACTGAAGAATGGATTTTGTTTTTAAATAAAAGTTCAAGTCTGTTAATGGTAAATGTTTAGTTAATGTTTTGTAGTATTTTTAACTTGCTTATTATTATTACTGTGTATGTCTACATATCTTACAACCAAGGCAATTTAATGTAACTTTAAGACGCAGCACCCTCAAACATCAGTCACGAGCTGCCACTGGTGTTTCCGTTGGTCCGATTTTAATGAAATTCATGAAGACCATATAATTTAACTTTTTGAAGGACAAGAGCCATGACAAATTCATAACAGAACTTTGATGTAATGATAAATTGGTGATAATATAGAAGAAAGAATGTGAACATACCTTTCAGAGTCCTAATATTTTTTCCCAAGTCCTTGATTATGAAAACTGGAAACGTGGACTTTAGGACTTCTGCATTTACAGCTGGACAAAGGTCGCACAACTCTACCAGCACCTTCAGACACAATACATGAACTTGAGAACAGGACATCTACAAGGAAAAAACGTGAATTTTCTCAAAATATAATATTAAAATAAATAATAACATTGCAAAGCACTATTTGAATTTTTTTTTTATTTCAAAAGGTGCACAAAATGCGACACGCATCCACGCTATTAAAATTTTTGACGAGCTAAGTGGATAGTTAAGACATCACAGACACACCTAACCTAGCAGAATAATGAAAACAAAATTCTGGTTACTGAATGATCCCTCTTCATATTTGTAATTAAACCATGAAATAATTTGATGTACTGTATTCTTACGTCAGCAAACACTGCAGTTAAGTTTTCCACTAAATCCAGCACGCTCTCTTGATCCAAATAGAAACCGATGATTCTAGAGCACTTCAGTAGTTCCATTATTTCCTGTAGGCATGACAGTTTGACCTCTGGAGTGGAGAAAGAAGTACTGTTTAACTTGTTTACAGCTTCTCTCAATCTCGCTGAACCCACCAGTATTTTCCTCATCTGGCTTCGCTACAGAACAAAAAAATAACTTGTGGATGTAATATGAATACCTTCTGTTTCTTACTGTTTCCCATTAACAAATAACTTGCTTATTAATATATTATTTAACAAACAGCTCTAAGAGCAAGAAAAGTAGTTATCACTGAACAATTATTTGAATTATAATTTTTTTCTGTTTTTACTCCGGCACGACAACCATGTGGGTAGAGTTTACAATAAATCGTTAATACAAATATTTATCGTATTTAGTAGTCACGGGCCTGAACCCCGGTCCACTCAAGGAACGTATGCTATTCACTCTCGCTCCTGAACACTGGGCTACGTCATATTTAATACTTCAAAATTACTGATGATTTCCAAAACGAAATAAAAATATTATATTAGTGGTTTAGTAATACGATATATGAGGAATCATTTCAAAAGTAGTGCCTCGTGAACTTTGTGGCAGTAATCTTCGAATACATTAACATTAGCAGAGGCATATGATGCAAGAAAGCAAGCTTATTCAGCATCAGCCAAAAAAAAAAAAAAAAAAAACACCCTTCCCATTTCACCCATACGTTCACTCCAAATGTTTGTCTAGTTCAGCCTTAAATTTATTTAAGCTGTCAACTTCCACAACAACAGATGGAAGTCTTTTCCAGCAATCAACTACCCGCTGGCTAAAGGCAAACTTCCGAAAATCTATTCTACAGCTGTCTTTCTTCAAATTTCGATCTATGCCATTCGGGTTCTTAATCTGAGCAAGCTGAAGTATCCCGTCATCATTGAGCCTGCTCAAACTATTCAAGGCCTTATACACCAGATGCCTAGTCTCCAAATTCTGCAACTTGCAGAACTTAAGCGTTTCATCGTAAGCGCACAACTTTGTTCCTCTCAGCAACCTTGTTCCCTTCTCTGTACTCGTTCTAGCAACTCTACATCCTTCCTAAAATGAGGCCTCCAGACCTGCACACAGTACTCAAGGTATAGCCTGACCATTGCCTTATACATAGGGATAATCACCTCCTTGCCTCTGCTAGTAAAATTCCTATATGTCTTTGAAAAAACTCCATAACCTGCTCTGGCTGCACTGTTCAGAGAATTTCGTATATGACTACACAATTACCCCAGGTCTTTTCATTCTCCACCTCCCTGAGTGTAGTACTACACAGTTGGTACGTTTCTTTTACTGTTTCCCATTAAACTTAATGTTTCCCATATGGGTCAGCGCTACCCATATGGAGTACTTTGCATTTGTCAATGTTAAACTTCAGTTGCCATTTCTCAGCCCATCTGCCTAACTTTTCTAGATCCTGTTGCAGTGGCATACTATCATTAACAACCTTTCCAACATTTGTATCATCTGCAAACTTGGACATTAAGCCTGATATACCTTCATCGATATCATTTTTAAATACACAACAATGTGTATTTAAAAATGATATCGATTTTAAAAACAACAATGGGCCTAGCACCCAACCCTGGGGGATTCCACTAATAACATCAGTCCATGAAGAGCAGCGTCCATTTATTACCACTCTGCCGTGTCCCATTCGGCCATCCCTTTATCCATTGCACTAACTTGCCCTTAATGTCATACCGCTCCAATTTGTATAACAATCTTCCATGTGCAACAGTATCAAAAGCTTTCCTGAAATCCAAGTATATGATATCAAAATTATTTTTTGCATTCAGTTCCTTTGTGACCAAATCGTAGTAACCAATCAAATTGGTCAGACAAACTTCCCATTAACAAACTCATGCTGTGTCTGAGCTATTACTGCTGTCTTGTCTAGGTGGTCCATGTATCACCTGTTTAACCAGTGACTCCATTATTTTCCGCGAAACAGAAGTTAAACTAACAAGTCTATAATTATTTATGTCATCCTTTGAACCCCCTTTGTGAATTGGGAACCTCCCGGGACTCTAAGAATGCTCTCATAATTATGGCTAAGGGTTTGATTACTTCCCTTGCTGCCTCCTTCATTATAACTGGGTAGTTTCCATCTGCCCCAAGTGCCTTTTTTATGTTTAACTTCAACAATTTCTCCTCCACTTTGCTCGCAGTTATTACAAAATCACTTAGCTCCCTGTTAGAGTTTGATAAACTTCTGGCATTCCTCTCCTTGAATAACTCCTCATGTGTGAATGTAGATGCAAAATACTCATTCAGTTTATCAGCTACTTGAGCAGGATCATCAATAGTCGAACCATCTTATGTTAAGGGACCAATCTGATTCATCCCTTCCTTCTAAAGTTTACATAAGTAAAGAACTCTTTGCCTCCTTTGCCAAAGATTCTTGTATTCTGCCTTCGCCTGCTTAACCTCCTTTGTGACTTGATTACAGACTGGCTTAGAGCCCCAGGGGCTCACATCTGACGAGTATGGGCTTGGCACACCCAGGGTCCTGAGCTGGATATCATCATTCTTCTCTTCTTTTTTTGGTGATTCTCTTCTACTTTTGACTCTCTCTCTCTCTCTCTCTCTCTCTCTCTCTCTCTCTCTCTCTCTCTCTCTCTCTCTCTCTCTCTCTCAGGGTAACTCGGGAATTTTTTTTTTTTTTTTTTTTTGGCTGGTGCAGCATAAGCCGCAGGCTTCCTTGCACCATATAGCTAATAATAATAATATCTGCCTTAGGCTTCTGTGTCGCTTGTAATGTATATGCATCCCATGCATTTTTCTTCTCTGCCATGAGCCTCATTAATTCAACCGGCATCCATTTAGGCCTGAACCTTGAACAGTATTTCTTAGTTGGTATGAAAAGCTTAGCAGCCTCCTAAGTAGATTAAATACCTGACGGCTTCCCACATACGGCTAGGTACTGGGTGATTAGTTCTCAGTTAACGGTTGTTCTCTGTGAGATTCCTATTTTTTACGCAGTATTTGTGCGGTGTTAGATTAATATGCCCTGTAATTATTATTATTATTATTATTAGGCTTATGCTGCACCAACCAAAAAAAAAAAAAAAAAAAATTCTGAATTACCCCGAGAGAGAGAGAGAGAGAAGTAGAAGGGAATCACCAAGAAAGAGAAGAATGATGATATCCAGTTCAGGACCCTGGGTGTGCCAAGCGCATACTCACCAGATGTGAGCCCCTTGGCAAACTGTGGGATTAGTTCGGATAATTTCTCTTCCGTATGTGGAGAAGTCACGTTAGTTTCAAGAAAGCGTGTCCCTTAACTCGAGCCATAAAAAAGCCCTACTGCTTGTACTTTGGGGGTAAAGTAGGCAACCAGGACAAGAACTGGGCTCTGCATATATGCTTCACTACCTTTTCATTAAAACTCAACGCGTGGGTGAATCGAAAGGGACGTTTTATGCCTTTCGCAGTGCCCATGAAATGGAGGGAGCCAACAAATCACGTCACAGACTTACTATTAGAAAAGGGATGACAATGAAGAAAATTTGGAGAGTGACGTACCCAAATATACCATCTGCAATTCGTCCCATGACTCACGTTGAAGTACTACCTATTCCTGAACCACCCGACGGTTTTTTTGTACACTGATGAAGATGAAGACACTGATGAACATCAACTTGATATAAACGATGAAGTACAGCAGCTGTCTAAGTCACGAGATCTACCAATTTGTCCAGACTTTTATCTTTCTGAACCACATAAGATCACAGAAAGTGAGCTTAATGACCTAATCAGGGATCTCCAACTGCCGAAGAATAAAGCAGAGATTTTAGCCTCGAGACTAAAACAGTGGAATCTTCTAGATCATTCTGTGAAAGCTACATTTCGTTCTCGAAATAAAGACTGATAAATTCTATCAAACAGAAGGTGAACGCACTGTTTGTAATTGGTCTTAAGAATAGTCATCTGAAGTCATCCAATTTGCAACAGCTATGGGACGCAATTGGGTCAACATGGAACAGCATCCCTGTAATGCGCTTTCGATACCGCGTTGCGTCCATGTCACGAAGAATCCGGGCTGTTCTGAGGGCTAAGGGGTACTTACTCGCTATTAAATAAATGTGTCCAATAAACTAACCACTCAATAAAATGACCATTACAAGCACTGTAACTTATATATTGGGCGGTTATATCCCCTCTCATTGTGGCTCAGTTAATCGATCTTAGGAGAGGGCAGCATGGTTTATTCTCCCCGAAACTGGTGTTTTTCGTCCAGAAAACAGAAAATCGACCACAGAATATACACGGATACACTTCCATATTATTTACAGTTAATAATAAATCTTTAAATTTATATATTTTTATTTCTATAATTCTAAACCTGCAATGGTTAGTTTATTGTCGTCTCGACGTGTAACTTACTTTCATATGTTTGGAGATTTTACATTGTTCCACTTTTTTTTCTTCGCTGTTATGAGAAACAGGTGCGGCACTCGGCCTCCCCACAGTGGTAAAGCTGAACGGCTGGTCTTCACAAGAGCCTAAACAACATTTAGAATTATATTTAAAATAAGTGAAATTGGACTAGAAAAATAAAATTCTTTTACAAAAGCGATAAAATCTTGTAATTTTTATCGAGTTCAGTAGATGTATCCTCAGGAGATGTATCCTGTTGAACTGCATTGACTTTTAGTGAATGGTGAGATGCAAAATCTAAAGATGAAGCAAGTTTTAATGCTGTCGAATTGTACAATATTTAAGTAGTCATGGATCAATGAATTTAAAGAGAAATCTATATAGCTAATTAAGAAATCTTTGGGAAACCGAGTTAATCTTTTCCTACAGATGGGAGGTACCTATAACTAGTGATGGATCCAGGTAAAGCACTAAGGACAGGTGCCACCTCTTAAGTCGTACAGATGAACCGGACAGATTAAGATAAAAATTCGTCAAATGCCCTTTTCGAAACAATATAGTGGAATGAATTTTATGCTTCAAAGGCAAGAATAACACGGATTTAGAGGGTCCCACCACTAGAATGCAAACCCATTAGAGCCATCGATATTTATGACACTTTTCAGGGACCTGTGGGATATGGCGATAAATGTATTATGCTGTGAAAATGAAGTAAACCCTATGATGGCGGCAAAATAAAATGTTCCTTGTAAAAGCATTTGGATTTGCCATTACAGATTACATTTGCAATAGATGAGAAGGGACACTTACGTGGAACTTATCATTAGTTCCACATAAGTTAATGTCATGAAAATTGCATAGAATTATAATTTTTTTCCCGAATCAGTTGTCCCACAAAGAAATGTGGGAAAAAAAATCCTGTTTATTGTATTGCAGTGCAACTTTGAACATATAACATATAGAATAAAAACATACCTTTTAATGACTGATCAGATAAAAGTCTGAGCATATTTCGCATCTGCTTCTTCTGCTGTTTTGACAATGTTTCATCTTGATAAAGTTTGCAAATTGAAGACTTGAGTGTATCGGCTGCTTGATTTCCTTCCCAAGGCATTGGATAAGTTAGAATGGCCTTCATTAGTTCCACATAATCATCCAAAATCTGATGAATGGAAACAGCCATTACAACACCGAGAAAAGTAATTGATAAATTTAATCTATTTTTTCTGATCATTTCTGGAATAATTAGGAGTCGATGATCTCCCAGGTGAGAACATTTAAACTGGAATTTTCAAGTTAATGAGTCAAAACGTTTCTTAAAATTGATTACAGTTTACCATATATTAAAAATTTGTAGATACCTGCAGCAGTATCTTACATATATCGTAAATATTTACAAATGGCTTTAGATAACCTATTTTGAATTACAAATATTGTATACTTGAATGGAATAACATTTTACATTTGTTTCTTATTAAAAATCAAATAAAATTCTCCAAATAAAAACCATTCTTTTGTTCGGAGACCATATAATTTTAAAAGGAATATGGCCACCACAAAGGCCATTATTTAAGTAGTCAGGGATCAATGAATTTAAAGAGAAATCTCTATGGCTAATTAAGAATCCTTTGGGAAACCGAGTCAATCTTTTCAAACAGATGGGAGGTACCTATAACTAGTGATGGATCCAGGTGAAGCACTGGGTATATATAGGGATATTTTTCATCATTAGACTTCTTTTTGTGGAGCTACGTCAATGACAATGTCTACAACAATAATCCATGCACTCTGGAAGAATTTAAAAATCTACGTATCCAACATCACTCCAGGGGGTGCTTTCAAATATGCTTCGTCGTTATCAGTTATTGCGCCTATCCCTTAAACGACTTTTTTTTTTTTTAAGGGGGTGGGAGCCTAAAATTTAGGAAATGCTAACGAAATAATGACTACTTTATGAACAACACAGATGGGTGGCCACTACTTATTTCCGTTATCCCTTCCTAAGTTCACTCGATAGGATTGCTGGGTTTGCTTTGGAAGCAGATCCAAAACTATATTCAGACTGTACAGTATTCAGATGATTTATTCCTGTCTCATATGCAGGATGGATTTAGAAAGTTTAGTGTTGACGTATTCGATGTTTATGAAAACATACCCAAGTGTTTGTCAAAAAAAATATTATAAACTTGACCATGTTTCAAGAACTATTTGCAACTAAAGGAATATTCACATAATTATTTTCGGTCCTTACTTTTTTTGTCTTCAGTTTCTGTGTCATTATTGTCACTATACTTTCAATGTCTTGATTAGTAAACAAGCGATGCACTCCAGAATTCGAAAGAAGTTGGGTAAGCAACTTTGTGGGGAGATCAGTCATACCTAAAACGCAAAAGAGAAAATCATAAAAATAAATATTAAATATAATAATATTTAATCAATCATCAGCGACCTACCCAAACGAGTGACAACCAGATATGTTCATATTTATACTCTTATTTTGGAAATTATTGCAAAAAGTGTTAGGTTATCAAAATATTGATGTTTGTGAGAAGCTCTTTTAAAATCAGTGTACCCGATTTTAAATAAGTGTTTATGTTAATCAGAATATTCGACATTTATGAGCCTAATCAGAAACTGCAAATATTTTTATTACAGAATGTATCATTCTGGAAAGGCAATGTCTGTTGCCGTTTCTGGTTTCCCACATGCAGTATGCATATATTCCCCTCCCCATCCCCCTTTTTGAATACGAGCAAAAGCAGGTATTGACACCACACAAGAAACAATGTCATAACTAGAAAATGGTTTCCCCCTCCAACAAAACAGAGCATGTTTCCTCCATTTAATTTTTTGTGTATTCTGAGACTACTAATTTTCCAGAGGAAAGGAGTGGTCGACTGACCCGATCTATTCTCTCTTTCTCTCTGACGACGCCCACAGCATCAACTGTGACGCTTACCTCTCCGTGTCGGAATACACATAGAGGGGAGCGTCAGATACTACCTCCCCCTCTCTGTTCTTTCAGCCTGCAGTCATCACGTGGAATGAGTTTCTACGCAGTTTGAACGTTGCGATACTCAGTTTCCCTGAATTTTGTGTAATTGATAAATTTTTTCTTAGAACCTTTCATTAGAAGGTAAGTAATTTGTTTAATTATTTCAATATTATGAGCACAAATGCGCTAGACCTGGATGTAATTAATACAGTACTTATTAGTGGATCACATCACTAATAAGTACTGTATAGTCCAAATATGAAAATAGTCTTCGATTTCTCAAATTGTAAGGTCAACCAACTAATTAGTCACTAATAATATTTAGTGACACTAATGTAGTGCCACTAATAGTAATTAGTCACACATTAGTGACAGTAATAAGTCATTATCATATACTTCTCTATTTGAGAAGTGATTAGTAATGCAACATTTGTCAACGCGTCGTCGTTGACTTTACAAGTTGAAGATATCAAAGTTTTTCGAAGACTTTCTTTTTCATACCTGGATTATCAAACAGGGTAAACTCACTATAGCAAATATTGTATTTGTTTAATTATACAACCTGAAAAGTGAGGGGAGAAACTACACCCATTTACAATAAACGGGGATAATTACATCCTTGTGTACAATAAACTTTAAGTCGTTTTTATTTCTTATCATTATTTTGTGATTTAACAGTCTCAGCTAATATGCTTTATTCTGTTAGTTATTTGGATCTAGATAGGATACTGTTTATTAACACACATTGTGCATTTAAAATTCCAAATAATCTCAGCCAGTCGGTGTAACATTTTATTTACTGATTTGAATCATGGTTTATTGCTCATTGGATCACGTATCGCTTTTTCACCACGAAGGGGCAAACAACTAGAAAGCTCAAAAAAAAAAAAAAAAAAAAAGTGACGTTTAAACCTGTGGTTAGCTTTCAATTGGCTACTATCTTTTAATCGACTAGTTACTCCTATTTGAAATCATACGTACAGTATAGCAGTTGTCGAATAGTTAACAAAATATTTCTTTTGGCTCGCAAATGAATTATATATAATTCATTTGGGGGGAAATATTATATATATATCCCCCCACTTTTGTGTAGTTTTGCCAAAATGCTGTATTGTATACAGTATACACCCATTTTACCATGACCATTATGTCAATACAATAAAATACACTATCTGAAGAATATGACCGATCGTAAATTATAACAACAACAAATAATAAATATTAGTATTTATTTTCAGTGCTTCATATTTGTAAAAAAAAAAATTAATAATAACTCGCAAATTACATATATAAACAAAAACAACAACTCTATAAATTTTTATTAAGAATTACTGGCTGGGATTTTCTTTTTGTCACCCCCTACAACGCCCTCGTGGATGGCACAGTGGCTGTGCCATCCACCACACTCCACACCGAGTGGAAAAGTCCCGATTTCGAATCCTGTCAGTGACTGGAGAAATTTTTTGTACGCTTCTTTCACAGCGTGGTTGAGTTAGTTGCTTTCTGGCAAAGGTTGCATACTTTTTTTCCTGTCCGGTAGTCGAGTTTTTCATCCGGCAAACTAACCGAAGCATACACAAATTACAGACATAATATGCTGACGTCTTATAGTTTTCTTTGGCGCCTAATATACACCTAACGTAAACTCGCGGTTTATATAAAATTTTATAAGTTAAACTAAATGCAACAAGGCATCATATGTTTAAGAGTATAAATAATCTATATAATATTGGTGTGAATACACCATAGATCACTCTTAAACGAAAAACCTACGTTTGTAGTGTAAAAGTGCATAATTTTATCTGCATCTCATATTGTGCTTCTCCTTCACAACGAGTTGCCATGTATTGCACTACCTCGAATAAGTTACCCTTCACTAAAAGAGAAGACTATTGTTACTTATTCTCAATGGGCACCGTTTCAAGGCTTGTTGGCAACCAGTCGGTACCTGCCCACTCACTGATGAAAGGCTAACAAGCCTTGAAACGGTGCCGTCTGGGTGGTGGTGCCCACTGAGAATAATTAACAATAGTCTTCTCTTTTAGTGAAGGGTTACTTATTCGAGGTAGTGCAATACATGGCAACTCGTTGTGGAGGAGCACATTATGAGATACAGATAAAATGATGCCCTTTTACACTACAAACGTAGTTTTTTCGTTTAAGAGTGATCTATGGTGTATTCACTCCAATATTATATAGGATGTATAAGATATAAAACTTTATCTATATAATATTGGATAATATAATTGGATATAATTTATCTATATAATATTGGATAATATAAAATAAACTTAATGCTGTGAAAATCCTACAATCTCATCTTTAGATTATCAGTCTGGGACCAGGCGCGGCGCTAGGGTTTTTTGCGCCCCTATGCCCTGCTTGCCAGACTTGTAAATTCTGGTTGAATTGTTCTTTCACTATCACAGTTATAAGAAAAACTAACTTTAATAGATTTCATAGAAAATACCTTTCTTGAAACATTTTAGCAAACAGGAGACGAAAGTTTGGGCATTTGATCGTTCAGACAGCACATCGATAATTCTGGTGGTAATGGAAGAAAATGCTCCCAGATGGATCAGGACATCGAGATAAAATAAAGGAATCGGTTTCGTTTCCGTGTCCTCAATGTAGTCGAGATAGGAGGAAATAAAAGATTTGGTTAAAAAATTATCCAGATCGTCTGGCAGCGACGAGTCTAAGGCAACATCAAGCATTGATAACAGGACGAAAGTCGTTTCTTGAAGGAGACCTGTGCCTGGAAAAACAAAAGGCAACAGAAACCATGTGACAAATGCACTTGAAATATAATAAAAACATTTTTATGTTTTTAGAGAACATTTTTACACTAGAGTAATAAGTGGTGATTGCACACACGTTGTAGAGATAGTCGGATTTCGCTCAAAATGTTCGATTGAGTTGAGATCTGTAGTGTTGTCTTGTGAAGCAGGGGGGGGGGTATTCGAAAACGTAGTTGCTATTGTACGGTTAACATTAAGTTAATTTTAGTATTTCTTAGCAAACGTTCTATCTTCCTCTCACTTTGTCTCGTTTTTCACTATATTCTCTGTGATGGCTTGTTGTTTTTCCCTCAATCTGCAAGTCCATGTATGCCAGTTTTGGAACATAGACTTACTGTTGAGAGAGTATAAGTAACTTGCAAGTATTTGGAGAGGTACAGAAAAACATGGACAGTACACCTCATATTTTATTCATGAGAAACATTTAGCACTTATACAATGGCTTTCCTTGATGGGCTGGACGGTTTTAACTGTAAACTTCATTTACAGTTAAAACTCGTCCCTATATCCAAACTGTTTCTTATCAATTTTTTCTGCATTCTGTTATGGTGTCTTCCAATTAGCTAATTGATCCAGGGCTTTTTGCATAAAACTAAAAATTCTTTTTATACTCCGTTACGTCCATAGATTCCAGATTAGTTTATATCTCCCTGTAATTGATTATAGCAGTCAATAGCATTTATGACCATGGTCAGCTCACAACAGACTTCAAATCTCTCTGTATGAATCGAAGAGTAACAACTGGAAAAGGGATTTAAATGTAATCTTCAAGTATGACTTTCAAAATACATGTATTTTTCAGATGAGAGTCCTAATTAGCATATTTTTCGATGAATATGTGTCCATACTTTTTCACGAATGACTGCCCATTAGTGTGAGAATGGACTGCCCTTTTTAACCCACTGATGGGGATTCTCATCATTCCACTACCTCTAACTGAATTTATTAATAGTTCCATAAAATGGTTTCGGCTTTTATGGATAGAGCAGAGAGAGTGGGTTTTTTTCTTCTTGCGACTGATATTTTTTAAAATTTTCTCATATGAGTAAACTTTTGCAATGTTCGTTACATATTTAGTTTTGACCCTGTATGACCCCCAAAAAATAATTTCGTTTTAATAATCCTATAGTTTATTCTCTTGGTTGGTTCGAACAATTTATTTTTATTTATTGAATTTTTCGTATGATAATGCAAACAATTAATAACATTAAGTTTTACCTTCTTTTCTGTCTAGTAAGTTCGTCAAACAGATGATTGGCAGCCTTGTCTTAAGAAGATGCGAAGCACATTCCTTATCCTTCCAGCACAAAGCACTCAGTACGCGGACTACACGAAAGCGGATCATATACTTAGGCTCCTGCAGAAGATATCACGGTAAGAATCTAAACATATTTCTTATTTCAGACTAAATCATGAAGTTCCAAATACCATTTTGGACTTCATGATTAGAAACTAAGATTCACATTCGTGAGGCTGACATATTTTCCAATGTCAGCCTGTCGAATTTGTAATCATAAGTTATTCATTTTCCAATCAACTGCCAGAATTATTTAGAAATTAGTTTAATATAAGGTAAAAATTGTTTTTTGCCCTTGGGTTCAGTCAGGTTTGAATTACAGAATATCTTGTGGTTAAATGGTCTAAAGGTTCGTTGGATCAAATAATGTGTCAATACTGAAAAGTTCTCGGTAATACAATATTCATTTTGTTTACTACATGAAAGGTCCAATTGACTGTTCGTTATACCCCCTAACGGTTGGCGCCTGGAAGCGGTTGCTTGCATCTCAATAAGGCCTTGTTGGGATTACTATTATTCATACGTAGTACATTCAAAAAGTTCACAGAATCGCACGTTGGTTTTTAAATGGTTTGCTATGGCCATAAGGTTTCTTGGGACGTTGACCTTGGTGCGCATGCCAAGTGGGAATTGTCTCAACCACTTCACTCATGTGCCACAGCTAATTGTGCAATGTCGCAATTTGAACAATGTGCTAACATTAAGTTCTTTAAACTTTGGAGAAGTGCTACAGAGACGCTGCAAGCATTGCAGAATATTCATGGATATGATGCTGGAAATGAACCTTACAGTTTATACCTTTTAACATCACGAAACGACGAAAAAGTCACAAAAGAATTAAGGAACTCATCTGAAATGATAGGCAAATGACTCTTTGTTGAGATTGCTCATAAATTTCGACTGCCTGTAGGCTTAATATGTACAATTCTGACCCAAGATTTAGTGATGCATCCGTATGTGCAAAGTTTGTTCCACGCTTGCTGTGGGACGATCAAATGGACCGCTGAAATATGTCACCCACTGTTTGTATATTTCAGTATGTCTGGAGGAAAGCCATCGTAGGTGATTTGTTCGAAAAATTTCCATTCATGCTTGCTGCACTGCTGTCCATAATTCCGTCACATTCCTGGGTGGAGGGAGCATCCAAAGCTCGTATGGACCTTTCCACAGCATCTCAAAGATTCTCCACAGGATTCATGTCCGTTGAACGGGGAAGGCCATTCCATGGTGGTAAAATCTTTGGAATGCTCTTCGAACCATGTTCTAGTCACCACTTCTCTGTGGGAAGGCGCATTGGCCTGCTGGAACAGTCCATTGCCCTGTGGGTGCACGTAACCTGTACCAATCAGAGATGCATCTAGACATACCAGAGGTCTCAACGTGTGCCACTTCGACACGCCCCAGACCATCAAAGACCCTCCACTTGCCTGAACAGTTCCTTGTTGACATGACGGGTGCATAGCTTCGTGCAGTTTTCGCCAGATACTCACCCTCCCGTCAGCTCGATATAACCGGAAACGGGGCTCATCGGACCAGGAGATCCGTCTTCAATCATCAAAGGTTCAGTGCCGATGTTCTTTCGCCCAGTTGAGGTGTGGAGTCCTGTGTCGTGGTGTTAGCAAAGCAATGGCACTCTGGTGGGTCGGCGGCTCCCATAACCTATTGCGGCTAATGATCGCATGATGGTCTTGGTGGTTTGTCGTACCTCCCTCGTTGAAGTCGGCGGTGATTTGTGCCCCTGTCGCTCTCCGGTTGGCTGAAACAACGCGAGACAGACGGCCACGTTCATGCACCACCTTTCTCCGCTCACAGTACAGTGCTGTCCACGATGAGATGTTATTCCGGAAATGGCGTATTCCCGATACACTGTCGAACGGGGGACAGTGCAATTTCTGTACCACCTCCGCGATAGAGTGATCCGTGCGTCGCAGAATATTCATGGAGGGTGCCCCACTATCATCCCTCTTTCAAAGTGGTTAACTCACAACATTTATCCATACTGACATTGAATTACCGTCTATGGAATGCAGTGTACCTATATACCTGCCAAGCGGTGGGTTCGTCCACTAGCGAGAGGGGTAACAGTGGTCTTGTTGCCAGGAACCAAGTATCCCATGAATTCTGTCCTTTCAGTGTATTCTCCTATTAGTAGAGGTGGTTTCGGTTTAGAATACTTTAATTATTGCCCCGGGGAAACTGCTATTCTTTTCAAATTCATTTTGTGTTCCCAATGATAAATAAGAAGATTTTTGATTATTTTTATTGAAGCCGTATAAGATGAGAATTAGGCTCCTCACGCTGCAAGTTGGCTTGTAGAAGGGGTCTGGGTGTGTCCTAATTTTAATCATGAGGGAAAAGAAAATTATGCAACGAAGACATGCTGAGATTGGTAAACGCAAAATATACACTGATAAATACGTTTAAGAGAAGTTGAAAAACCAGTGTGTATGGGGCACCTAAAGAGAAAAAATAGCATGTAGTAACTATTAATTGAAGGAAAAATAAAATGTAAAAGACGGTAACTGTGGATGGAGAACGTCGAGTACTAGAACTTGCAAGATTGTTGGAGAAGATCCTTGGCAGCCAAACTCCTGGAAGAAGGCTTTATCCATCGACATTATGGATGGATGTAAGCACGAACTAGGAAACTATTACTTCTGCATATCAGTTTACTTTTTTGTCATTATTTATTTCTAAATTGTGCAGTAATAACAGAACTTACACAACTTAAAAGCTGTAGTACTCAATCGCAGTGTTTAAGTCATAGAAAAGTTTTCTCTGATGTCCAGATTTTGAACAATATCCGCAATGTCTGGGAGTGACCACCTTATTTTTCAGAACGCATCCTTTCGTTGTACCATTATCTCAATGGGAACATCAGTCCCGATTTACGAACTATTCTTCAGGAATGCATGGTATTCGTAATGAAGCTAAACATGTAAATTCTTTATTGCCGAAACTGATGACCTGGGTTTCAATGATACTGGAACCAGCGGTTCAGTTCTCTTATCATCAGTTTAGTGCAAGTAAGAAGGGGCATTGGCGAGCATGATCGTTCTGTAAGAACAAAGATTTAATCATTAAGCTGTAATAAAAATCTTTAATTTTTATCACAAGCATTAAGCATAAAATTCTATTACGTAGCTAGTAAAAACATTCGTGGCGCCTGGCACAGATTAATGGAAGAGGGTGGGGGTATTTATTTCGGTAGCTACTAGGTTCGCTGAGGAAAAAGTTGGCCATCCCTGGAGTATGATGTTTCCAGTAGTTGATTTTGAGTGCTCCACTCTCTCTCTGCCATCCGATGAATGGACATGACTGCTATAACAGTATCTACTATCACACTTCATGTAAAGTGATGAAGTCCCGTTTTTTTCCATCTACGTGTTCATTGAGTGAGCAAGCCTACGTTTTCTTTTATTGGTGCTAGCATTTGCTTATCATATTAGCCTGCTCACTTAATCAAATCTCTGGGAATGGTGTTCCAATATATGTTGGTGGATATTGTATATATACACAGGGTGTTTCAAAAGTGAGCACGAAATATTAGGATGTGTTATAGGGTCCAAAATAAGAGAGAATAAAGTTATATAGTTTCTCAGCAACATTCTGATTCGCTTCTGATTCACACACTAGACTCTTTAGAGGGCCCTACAGAAAGCAACCAAAGCGATCCATTGTATTCTTCATGTCAGATAACGGTACTGGCCAAGCAATAGGCATCCTCGACCTATCCATCTGAATGGATCGGTAGCATAGAGGTGGATGCTACCGATCCATTCAGATGGATAGCTCGCTTTATGGCTGAAATGGGAGGGAACGTGCGTGAACCAGATGTCACAGTTTGTTCAGAAAGGAACACCTTCAAGCAATTCAAAAATTTCCAGAAAAGTGCTAGACGTCCTGAAATAAAATATGGTCAATTTTGTTTATCACCGCACCAGTTGTTTACAAAGAATTGCTCTTACCATGGGTTTTCTTCCACTCATACTACTACAATTTGTTTGAATGGATGAGTCCGTCCGCGCAGAGTTCTCTTAATCAATAAATAATTACAGACTCGAAAAACCAGGATCTTGGGTACGACAATGGAGAAGACCTTAACATAACTTTTGTGGTTGAGGATAGTTTGGTGGGGTTACTGCATTTTCTGAAGATGAATGGGATACAATTGATGTCGTTAAGAATGCGCCCAACAGACGATCAGAGAGCCCGTGGAAGAAACCACTTTCTTGGATTTCCTTATAATTTTTTTTTCTCGTATTTCAGACCCTGGATTACTTCGCAGAATTTGTACATACTTTTGAAAGCTGTATGTATGTGTATCGAATTGAACAATGCACAAAACTTTTTCCCAATAAACTAAAAAGGAATGGAAGCACGTATTTAACCTATCATTGTCGTGTCATAAATTTTTATAACTGGGGAACTTTCAAAGAATTGGGAAATGTAAGAAAAAGTAAAGCTTTACTTTCGAAAAACTGGAGGCCATTTCTTTAAACTTTTCATATCCAACACTGGCAATGGCTTTTTTCAGATTCTCTTCGGGTAGTTCCCTGACCAACGTAAACAGGGTGTTCAGATATCCGGATAAAACCACATCGCTGGGGCGATTGCGTGAGTTTAGAGAAGAGCAGGTGACCCGAAGCATTTCCACGAAGGCTGCTGCCGCCCTTTCTTTAATGTCTTCGCAACTTGAACTGTCGCAAATTCGGTGCTGACTCATTTTTAAGGACTTCTTGTTGCTGTCGCTTCTTTCGATTAATTTGATTTCATTGCCGATCAGCGCGTTTCCACCAGTAGAGCAGAAATTGGAATGCGACTGGATGTTTGCTGGGAAATTTGTCTTCCGAATGTCTTGGTCAGGTCGCCCTTCACTATTTCTCATAACTTTGGCAATAGAAGCTGGAAACTGGGTACAAATTGGATTCAGATCCAGTTCATTCTTATTATAAATAACTGCGAGCTTCATTTTAAAAAGCAGCCTGTGAAGAAGAATAGGAAAAATCAAGGTTGTTTAAGATTATTACAGAATTTATTTCTTTATTTTTATCCTTTCACTAACAATTATAAATCTACAAACACAGTGTATATGCTATATGTTTACACATTGAGAAACACCTCATTTTAAAGCTTATATCTTTGCTCTTTCTGATAGAGACCATTTTGATTGTGAAGAATGGAGTTCTGGCTGAAAGACAACGTAGAAAGAGAAGCTATGACTTCATTGGAGTCACTCCATCGTTCACTGTCAAAGTGTTCTCATTGGTGATTATTGGTTGTTAAGTATAAACAGATGTATACGAGGTGTGATCAAGTACACACACTGGCCAAAAAAATACGAACCTTTGTATTATGACAATCACAGGCAAAGAAAACTGTGATGTGGGGTGATGACGTGGTCAACCTATACTCTACTGTAAGCAACCTATTAGAGAATTAGGTAGAGTGATTTTCCTTTATCCTAATAAAAGTAGGCCCTTGTTTGGATTAGGGTGTAAAAAAAAAGATTTCACTTTAAAAAATTGAGATTATAGAGGCTCCCCTCTATGGCGAGGCCCGAAGTGTTCTGTTCATAAGCACGGCCCTGCTGAATTCAAGCAAGCCCAGAACTGTCCTGCTTCAACCCGTACCATGCGCAGGGAATTGAAGAAATTGGGTATTGGCAATCGCCTGCCACTTGTTTCAGAGAAATCCGCTTGCAGTGGTGCCAAGAATATTGTGATTGGACACTGGAAGAAAGTCATGTGGTCAGAAATCACGATTAGTTTGTTTTGCATTGGCGTAGGGGCAGAGAGTGTGGCGAGAATCTCACGAAGCAATGGACACTGCTTGCGAGGTTAATACAACCAAGCGTCTGTAGGTGGTATCGGGATATGAGGAATGTTTTGTTGGCACGTCTGGGTCTGTTGATACCGTTGGAAGGCCGAGTGTCATCCAGAGAGTATCTGAATTTTGTATCAGGTTTACTGCATCCTGCAATGTGCAGGATGCAATGAAGTCCTGTTCCTTCAACTTTATCGCAGCTACGCGATATTTTGGTGGAAGAATGATTACAATTAGATCAAAACGCACTAAAACACCTTATAGAAGCCATGCCGCGTTGCACATTTGTTGTTATTCGAAACAAAGGTGGTACGATTCGATACTGAATAAAGGTTCGTATTTTTTTGGGCATTTTTGTAGTTCAAGAACTGAACTGATATTTGGGAAATGAAGATTACAGGATATTCGGACTGCCTGCCTTCGAAGTAGTTTCCTGGGTACTATATATATACTCATTGCAATGCTTTTGGAATTGTGAATAGTTGCTGTATCGCGTTCTGAATGAGTTCCTCAATCGTTGCAAATCTGTGACCTTTCAAGCTGGCTTTCAATCTTGAAAACAAAAGAAATCACACTAAATCTAGTGAGTATGAGCAAGTGGAGTGCTTCACAAGAAATTCTTGAATAAAAAAGCGTCAAGCGTGCAGAGCTGTTGTCATGTTACAAAGCACCATTTTCTCCGAACATCATCGCGCAGTCCCCGTAGAAATCTTTTGTGATATTCTAAGGTCAATCAGTAAGTCTGACCGTACAGGACAAATTCATAATGAAGAATGCCCTGTGAATCAGTAAGTACGATCTTCACATTTGCTTGGGATAGGGCAGTGCAAATAGGGGTTACGTTGGATGTGCCGCAACAGGGCCCACGATCTAGCGGGGACCCAATGAAGGCGCATCAAAGTCTCAACATAAATAAACGAGAAAAAAATATGCTAAAATAGACTAGTCTTGTGCTTGGGAAGTTATCGATTCTTTTAATCTATGTAATCCCCCATAGTTCCTAGAGGAAGCCAATTTATTTTATTTCTCTTTATAAATGCTCATCGCCACAAATATTTAAGGTTCTTCTTAGATGGTCCCCTTTTTATGTATCGTGATTCTCGCTATATTCGCCTTATTTGACATGCCATGGTCTCCACATTTTGAGAAAGGCGCCTCCGTAGCCAGGTGGGAAGGAGCAGCAGTGCGTAGCACACGCTTCTTGATTAGACCGGGGTTCGAGCCCGTCACCACCAAATACGGAGGATGCGGAAAGGTCATTCAGGGAATGACCACCGCATATCCCGGAGCAATATGGCCTTAGTTGCTAATGCTCCTAAAAACCAAATAACAACAACAACAACATTTTGAGAAGCACTGATCTAATCGATCTGCGCACTGGTGATGTCTTCACTACAACCTCTTGCTTTGAAAAAAGGCCCTTTAATCTTCCAGAACCGATTACCTTAATGTGTTCATTATATGGTTACAGCTTCTTTCATCCATGTTTATTAGAAACATTGCACAATCTTCTTAAATAAATAAAATATAGTGTGTGCTGTGTAGTCACGAAATCTTTGATTGGATCTGTTGGGTACACCTGCATTTTAATGTTCTCTTTCTTCTAAATTATCATCTACACATTTTAATCTAACCGCCACCCTTAAACATCCATTAGAACTGTAACGGAAAACCATCTCTGCTTATAATTGCATTGTGAACATTTTTACAATTAAATGATGAGAGAAAAGAAAAATTATAAGATATATGCACAGAAATTTGCAAACTATTTGCTAACTGCTTCCTTCAACGTTTGTAGATTTTTTCCATGTTGGTTGGTAATGATTTCCTCTGTGTTTTTTAAATCCAGGAGTTGAGTGGAAGGTAATTTGAATCAGACATCCCTGGTGATGTGTTCAATTAGTAGTTTCTTGAATCGATTTAGTGAAGTGATATTTTTGATTTTTGCAGGTAGTTTGTTCTAAGTTTTAGCGCCTCTGTATTTTTTCTGACCTATGGCTTTCTGAAAATCGGAACCTTCAGGTTTACTTCATTTCTTAGATTGTATGATATTTCTTCTTCTTCTATGGTTATGAAAAAGGACATGAAGAGAGGGGGAACTCTGCCGTCTTCAAAGCATTGTAAACAAAGACCGCTTCGGCTTTTTGTAGCAGTTGGTAGATGCTGAGGAGTCTCACTCCCTTGTATCTCGAACTAACCGATGCGTTCCAGGGAAGGCCCAAAATTGAACGAACGCATCTATTGAGAATGGAGTTGATTCTCGCAAGGTTTTCTTGGCTTGTAGTACTCCATGAGATAATTCCATAGGTGAATTAAAGAAAGGAATACCGGTCTGAGAAGGGAAGGAGACACCCAGGCAGAGGTCCTGACGAGTATTCCCGCTAGTGACGAAGTTTTCTTTCGTATGGTTATCATTTGTTTTACACAACAAAGCTAATCATCTAGCCAGATTCCGAGAAACTTGGTTTCATTAACCATTTCAAGTTGTTTTTCTTTGTATGTTACGTCTAAATCAATATTTAGTGGTTTGTTTTTCGTTCTAAACACCATGTATTTTGATTTTTCTGGATTTAGTTTAAGCTGATTCTTTTGAAGCCAACTATGCATCACAGAGAGCAAGGCAGAGATTTTGAGTTGAAGCTCATTAGGGTCTTTATCTGTGATCAGGATGGAAATATCATCGGCATACGCTACTAGGTGAGAAGATGGAAGAAGAGAGAGAAATTCATCGATGTAAAGAAGAAATAGGACAGGTCCAAGAAGTGAACCTTGAGGTACTCCCCTGGAGAAATAACAGATGTTGGAGTATGACTGATTTGTTCTTACTATAAACGGCCGATCAGTAATGTAGTCTTCAAGAAGAAGGTTAATTTTCCCTCTCAAGCCAAGATTATTGAGATTGGTAAGTAGAAGATTATGGTTTATGCAATCAAAAGCTTTAGATAAGTCAAGAAACAGTGCTAGAGCATAGTGACTCTTTTCAAGACTATCAGTGATCCTTGAGTAGAAGTCAACAATTGCAAGATCAATGGATCTTTTTGAGCGATAGGCATACTGTTGTTGATGGATGAGCTGATTTTCTTCAAGAAAACCCATGAGTCTGCTATGAAGAATTTTTTGGAATAATAATTTTGCAAAAACTGAGTAGAGCTATTGGGCAAAAAATGTTTTAGAGTTACAACAGTTTCCCTTTGGAACAGGGACGATTATTGCTTTTTTGAATTGAGAAGGGAGTTACCAGATCAAAAGGAGAGATTAAATATATTCTTCAGTGGTGTAAGAATTGAGTTAAGGATTTTTTTTCAGCAGAGAAAGAGATATTTCATCAAAGGCAGGGGCTCCCTTTCCTTTCAATTGATGTCCTTCTTCTAAAATCTCTTGATCCGAGAGGGAAGCGAGAAAAAAAAGTTTCTGATTGAGTACTTGGCAGATTCTCTCGTTTCATTGTCTCTGAAGTCAAGTTCGTCTTGAAAGAGGTTATTCACACTTGAGATAAAGAGGTTACAGATGTGCAGTAGCTTTTAGCTCGTCATCTGAAATGAGTACCTCGTTTTCAACTATATCTCCAAAGTAGCTCCGAGATTTCAGTTTCCTTCCCAGTAATAGCTTCTTCAAAACTGTCAATTTTTTCTTGCTTGTTATAATAACTGTAAGTTCAGAACTACAATATTTTCTTTTCTCTGACCGAAGGCAGTCAGTGATTTTGTTTCTGTACGTTGTGTATTTAATTTTATCTGCCTCGATTCCTGTTGCTCTAGCAATTCTTGCAAGGTTGTCTCTTTTATTTAACATATTACGAATCTTGTTTGAGATGAACGGGCATATTTTCCCTCTTGGCCTTTATTCCCTGCGCTCCTCATGTATCACACGTATTTTTCATAGCTATTTAGGATATGCTTAAAAAACAGCAGTTCGTGGCAATTTCAGGATCACTGGTAGCAAGCACTCCATCCCACGTTGACTGCTGGAGATCGTGACAGATTTGAAAGTGTGCATGATCTCTGCTTCATTTATTTCATTTTCAATTACCATTAATATTGGACGATGATCCGAAATAGTTGTATCAAGTATTGCATACGTGAGAGAGCATTCCCAATTGCAAAGTCGAGAAGGGAATTGTGGACTCTCCCGTTCTAGTTGGGTTATCTCCATCAGTAAGAACAAAGAAACCATTTGAAGTAATGACATCTAGGAGGTCTTGCACATGAGAGGAAGAGCTTTGAAGAATGTTAATATTAAAGTCACCAATCAGTAGAAGGCTTAGGGATTTGCTTGTGAAATGAGATAGAGTATTGTCAAGAGTTACAAGGAAGCTGAGGGAGGTTGGTATAGACACCCGATCACCAAAGAGGCAATGCGGATAAAAGTGAGTTCACAAGCTTGATTAGGTAGATCTGAGGCAGGTAAGACAGAGCATCGCAGATGATTATGAACATAAATAGCAAGTCCACCACCTTTTGAATCACCTCTGCAACTTTGAAAAAGAGAGTAGTGTGGAATTTGGATTGAAACCTCAGGAGAGAACCAGGTCTCAGTAAAAACCATCAGGTCTGGATGCAGATTCCATGATGCCAGTTGAGCGAGGATTTCATCATTATGTTTTACAAGACTGCGTTGCATCTTTTGATGCTGCAGTAAGGCATAAGTTGTTTGGCTTAATTGTTGCCAAGTGACAGGGTAGAAAGATGTTTTCACAAAAGTTAGTGTCATTCAAATTCTGACAGGCTGAAGAGAAAGATGAATCATTTGTAGACGTTCCTGAATATCTGAAAAATATACAGATTGTCATTCATGCTCACTTGTTTCGATAGCTGGTAACCTAGGACCAGGAAGAGGTGGGCATCCATAGAAAGGCCGAATGATGGCTCCCACAGGCTAACAGTGGTCATTCAGTAATTCATCAAAATCTGTGATGCGGAAGTAGAGCAGCATATCAGAACTCAACTGCAGATAGAAGCAAAGGTAATAAAAATGATTTCTAAACACGAGCCGTACAGCTATTTCTACATTCGCTGTCAGGAAACAAAAATACTCTTGGTCGAACTTTTGGTTCTGGGGATTGCTCTGATTGTAGAGTTAGTGGCTGTTCCCACAACAGGAGGAGGATGATGTCGACATCTACCTGTGTGATTAGAGGCAGATAGATTCCGTTGCCTTCCAATGTGATTTGTCCGCCGCCTAGAAGAAATGACATCTTCTAGGAGTGGATTTGCAGTTCGATTGCCTGTATTTCTTTGGTTGATGTGAAGTCTTTCATGGGATGGTGTCCCGTCCAGGATTTGTGGATAGTCATTCATGGGATGATGTTTCCTCCAGGATTTATGTACGTGCATGGGATTGATTCCTGTCCATAGTGGAAGTCCGTGGGGTTGTTTCTATTGAGGTGTGAGATCAGGAACGATTTGTAGGCAGGGAGAGGCTTGCTGTTCGCTGGTGGTTTGCCAGAATCCAGTTGTTCAATCAGTGATGCAGGATGCACAATTGATTGGTTATTGTTGTGGCTGTGGATATGGCCGTCTTCTTGTGAAGAGATCCTGGGCGAACTGGGTAAATGCTTTGTAGATGTCCTCTTCGATTAGGACGAGATGTTCCTTCTGATAGGTGGATGTGCGTAATAAGTCGGCAGCAAAGATCTTCGTACAGGCAGCAGTAGTACATTAAGTTTTCTCATGTTTCACGCTGGCCACAGTAGTACAGAGGGGTGTCGGTGAGTCCGAAGCCTTGTAGTTTATCCATTATTGCCCCATGTCCAGTAAGCAGATAGGAGGTTATAAGACTTGGGTAAACCACTTGTATGTTGGGTACAAATTTCCTGGTAATTTCTCCTTTAGTTGATGTCTGCCAGGCCTGCAGGAAGTATGTGGAGAGGCGTTTCTTTTCAATTTTAGAGTCACTTGCGGGATCTGTCGTGAAATCGAGGCAGGTGACACTTCTGCCCTTTGAAAGTTGGTGGAGCATTCCACGGCGGATGATCTCCAGATCTAAGGGAAGGGCCCCTGTCAGGGCCCGGAGCACGTGGGTGCTGATGGTGCTGCAAGCTCTCGAAATGGTAAGAAGTATATATCGCTGTGTAGTTTCCAATTTCTTTCTGTGATACCTTGTGATACCTTGCGAAACCATACACAGCAGCATACGAAATAGCCGGCAAGAAGACTGCTTTGTAGAAAAACCCGAGGGTTCTTCTACGCAGGCCCCAGTCTTTTTGGGAGACTCTCGCAAACAGTGCAGAGTAACTCCTGATTTTCCTCTGGATATAGGTCAGGTGCGGTGTATACAACAGGTTTTTATCCAGCTTTAATTCCGTGGTCAGATTTATGGTAGTTGCTTAAATCCGGATTTGGGGAGGTCTTCTTATATTCAGGGTCCTTTTAGCAGTATTGAGCTTGTTTTGGTCGGTGATATACGGAGATTGTTGCTAACAGTCCAGTCCTGTAGGATGTCTATTGCATGGTTAGCTGAGATTTACAATTTGGCCCTGGTGTCTTCAGCCAGCATCAGGATCAGATCATCCACATAGGCTTGAGATATGACATTACCAAGGTCTAGGTTAAGAAAGCCATCGAGAACTATGTTCCAAAGGAGGGACCCAGAATCGAGCCTTGTGGGCAGCCTCTGAAAACTTTATTTTGACGGAACAATATTGAGCTTGGACAGTGACAAATCTATTTGAGAGATATGGATTTGTACAGGTTTGCAGGTATGTTGGCCTTTCGGAACCGGCCTAGGACGCTTGGCCACCATAGGGTGTCAAACGCCCCGGAAAAGTCTATTGCTATAACCAAGAAGTATTTATGGTTTGTTGTCGCTGCAGCATTTGTAATGTTTTCTAGAGCATCCAGGGTGGAGCAGCCCTTCCTAAAGCCAAATTGATTTTGGGACTGAAGACCTGCAGCAGAATAGCGGGCTTCAATTGTGTTTCTTAGTAGGTGTTCGAAGAGTTTGCTCAAAACTCAGAGGAACGCAGTTGGTCGGTATGTCTCCGGAAGGTCCTGTTGTTTAGTAGGGTTTTTGAGAATGAGGCGTAGTTTGGCATTTCTCCATGCTTGCGGAAAATAACCTTCCCTGAGGCAGTGATTTAATAGGTTGAGTGTAACCTCTGGTATGGTTTCGACGGCCTTTTTAACTATCTCGGGCTCCAAGAGGGCCATGCCTGGCGATTTTTTATTTCTTAGTTTCATGGCGGCGATGTCCAGTTCGATTTTGGTGAGAGGGTCTTCTGCGAGGGTGGTGCTGTAGGCATCATTATCATGGCATAGCGTTATTTGCTCCGAGGTGGAGAGGGCAAGATGCTCTGGGAACATGGTGTTCAAAACGTTATTTATAGAATCCTGCCACGTTTTGGTGTGGGTTCCCTGTATTGTTTTAGTTGCCAGGTTAGCTTCTCCCCTGGAGAGTTTTTGTTGTCACTCTATAGACCACCCCCCCAGGGAGATTCATTTCCGGTTGTGGAGACAAAGTGCTCCCAGGAGCGTTGCTTTCGCTGTCGGATCAGGGCTGTATATTGATTTCTTTTCTCGCGATAGTACTGTCTTAGTTCGTCCACTTCCGCGAAATGAGGGGTGAGGATTGAAAAGTTACTGGAGCAGATGCGTCTGTGTGAGTGCTGAGTTTTGCAAATCCCGCACTCCGAAGAGTGCCAGCAGTGATCCTAACCATGCTGGGTTAGCCTGAACTTTGCGAATCCCTCACTCGGAGGGGGGAAGTAAAGTGTGTTAGTTGTCTGACAGCACTAGGAGTTCCCCCCATCTCCGCGTTGTATTCTTTGTAAGTGTGACAGAACTCTGTGGAGTCCAGAGATTTAAAAAGTGTATGGGGAGTGGTTTGTTTTGTAATGTCATGTTATGTTGTTTCTCTGATCATTTAGCCGTTGAGCCCCAATTGGGAGCCACCGTTGTCCACACTTTGCCACGAGGAGGCATTCCAGGCACCCAGTAGCTTGTTTAAATACTCTGGCAGGCTCCATCACCTAATTTCCAAGGAGTCAGTGGCAAGGCCTATATATATATATATATATGAAAAGGGGGGGGATGAACACTAGAATTTGGCCGAAAGAGATTTATAAGAAAGCGATAGAATTTAGACGTTGATTAGACTTTGGCGACATTGTTAGGGAGTGTACTAGGTCGGTTTAGTTAGTGGGGGAAAGACTGAAGACTGGGGGGGGAAAACAGATAGAAAGATGGGGACGATAGAGTAGGCATCCCCAAAGAGGTCAGTGGAGACGAGCCCCACCAGGCGAAGTATTGGGAAAGCAGGGAGGTGTGTGGTATCGCTGGTGGCTCCTAGGCACCAGCTCCAAGGTGGCTCCTAGGCAAATGTTCATCTGTGCAGAACCTCTGCAGAGCAGGCTCGAAAAGGTTTTGGTGCTCGTGTGTCATCCTAATGTGCTGGTCTGAGTCCACTATCACCTGTAGTGCTGAAACACACAAAATCCCATACCCACCGGAGATAGTGCAATACCGGTGGGCGCCAGCAATTCTGCTCCCAGGTTGTCCAAACCACGAGCCAGCAAAAAAAAAAAAAAAAAAAACCTGTGTAAATTAACCTAGTAATTATTTTACTCAGAAATTTTGATATTTTTCCTTACTTTAATTTACCTTTTAGATATTACAACTCAAGGAAATCTAAAAGTTACAACTTTAACTATATATAAAAGCATTTAGAAAGGATAGTTGGTGGCAGGTAGTCACGATTAAACTACTGCAACAGGAAGCATGTTGATATTCGTCACTCCCGCCCCAAGATACACAGCAATGAAATACATCTTTACAATCTTCCACGAGAAAAGGCGTACTGGAGGCAGATGATAAAGCCAGTAGCATCAACACTGAAACAACAGCTGCAACGAGACTTTCTCTATAAAGCATTAATTGCCACGCAGTCAAATTCGATCAGAAATTCAATGGTGATGATGATTGCTACGAACAGCCACAATGAGTCTGTCACAGCTCATTAACATTAGCTGGTCCAAAACGATGTTACTCAACTTGAATTATCAACCTTACAAGAGGCCACTATCTTGCAAGAACATAATGATCCTTGTCATCCTCCCAGTCAAAGGTACTCAACAATTAGAAATCTTGCTTTTCAATCTTCCACATGAGAGATGTACTGGATGTAAATGACAAAATCCTCTAGCGTCAGGAAGGTCAACAGCCACAATGAGACCGTGCCTTTATAATACATTATTTCACATTTCATCATTTCCACGTAGTCAAGTCTAGGAAATCATTTGATTAGAAATTTAGGAGTGATGAAAGTTGCTGTGAACAGTCGCAATGAGACTGTCATGTCACGATTTATATTATCTAATCCAAAAGTTGAGTTTTTGAGCATGCAGTTTGACTTTTATATTGGGTTATGTGGTGTCGGATCAGTATGGTATCTATTTGTAGGCAGGGAGGCCATTCCATCTATTCCATTTATTTACACACACAATTTTATGTACATTCTCATGATATAAACAATTTATATACAGTTTTATAGACATTATCATATATGTATCCATTCTATATAATGGTAATCAAGGTACTGTGTGTGTTCTTATATCGGGGTGGCTCCTAGGCGTTAGCCCATCCCCACCTTTGTACTCTGTTATGGTGCAGAAACTCTGCATAATGGGCTTGAAAAGTTTCAGTGTATGTGTGCAATATTAATGTGTGTTGTTTTGTTTGTGTCAGCCTATTATGCCACGAGGGTGCAGCCAACTTATGGGCAGCTGCTGCCTGATGCCCATCCCCAGCACCGGGCCTGGGTCAACAGTAATCCTGTACCCGTGTAATTACCACCGAAAATCTCGCGCCCGCCAGAGGTAGTGCAATACTGGCGAGTGTCTGCAATCCCGCTCCCAGACAGGGAGGAGAGGAAACAGAGACCTGTCTCCTTCCTCCCCTGCCTGGGGATGGAGTGTTAAAGGGAACCGGATTATAGTACTCAGTTCAGATCGCCAAATGGCGTATCGGCAGCAAAGTTGCAGTGTCTTCGTCGGTGATGGTTGTCCAGTCCATGTAGAGTCGAATCCGATAGGAAGGTTAAACTGTCCATCCCGCTCCGTGGGTGGGATATGTTAGCTGGCAGTGGGGAACCGACAAGGCGAAGGGGTGGGAGAGACATATTCACTTCATTCATAATCTGCATTCTTTTTTTTTTTTTTTATATTTTATAAAAGTGTGTATATATATATATATATATATACACACACATACATTTTTTTTCTCACACACGAGGTGGGGGATGCAATTATGTGAATGTAAATTTAAATACTAATTAAAACTAGGGTTAGTGTGTACTTAACTGTAGCATTTATGGTTTGTGTTCGTTTTCTCACACACTTACACTTTCATTCATTCTTCTAGCTCTCATTTCATTTATTCGACCCTTGCTTTCTGCACTATACTGTACTCTTTGGGCACCTCAACTTACTTTTATTCTTCAGTTGTGGTGCAGGCCTGGGGAGAATGCAGTGATAGTGTTTGTGTTGTTAGTATATATAAAGTAATGTTAGTTATTATTAACTTACATTACATTTAACTTCTGTTCCGGGTAAAATAATGGAGTCGCTGGTTAAGGATGCATTGCAGGATCATCTAGACAAGACTGCGGCAATCATTCAGACACAGCATGGGTTTGTTAAGGGAAAGTCTTGTCTGACAAATTTGATAGGATATTATGATGTGGTTACAAAGGAACTGGATGCGAAAAATAATTTTGATATCATATATTTGGATTTCAGGAAAGCTTTTGACACTGTTGCGCATGGAAGACTATTGTACAAATTGGAGCAGAATGGTATTAAGGGTAAGTTGCTACAATGGATAAAAGGATGGTTAAGTGCTAGAAGACAGAGGGTGGTAATCAATGGGTGCTGCTCTTCTTGGACTAATGTTATTAGTGGAGTCCCACAGGGTTCGGTGTTAGGTCCACTGTTGTTTTGTATATTTATCAATGATATTGATGAAGGTATATCAGGCTTAATGTCGAAGTTTGCAGATGATACAAAGGTTGGCAGGGTTGTTAATGACAGTAATGGCACTGTGCTACTGCAACAGGATCTAGATAATTTGGGCAGATGGGCTAAGAAGTGGCAACTGAAGTTTAACCTTGACAAATGCAAAGTACTGCATATGGGTAGAAGTAACCCCAGAGAAACGTACGAACTGTGTGGTACTACACTTAAGGTGGTAGAAAATGAAAAAGACCTGGGAGTAATTGTGCAGGCAGATATGAAGTTTTCTGAGCAATGCAGACAGGCTGCCAGGGCAGGTCATGGGGTTTTGTCAATGATATATAGTAATTTTGCTAGCAGGGAAAAGGAGGTGATTATCCCTCTGTATAAGGCAATGGTCAGGCCACGGCTTGAGTACTGCGTACAGGTCTGGAGGCCTCATTTTAGGAAGGATGTAGATTTACTTGAGCGTGTACAGAGAAGGGCAACAAGATTGGTGAGGTGAATGAAGGGATCCTCTTACCAAGAGAGGCTTAAGTTCTGCAAATTGCAGTGGCTGGAGACTAGGCACCTGCGCGGTGATCTGATTGAGGTGTATAAGGCCTTGAATGGGTTGAGCACGCTGAATTCTGATGGGATCCTTCCACTTGTTCAGATTACGAATCTAAGGGGGCATAAATTCAAATTAAGAAAAGACAGATGTAGAATAGATGTGCGGAAATTTTCCTTTAGCCAGCGGGTGGTTAATTGCTGGAACAAACTTCCATCTGTCGTTGTGGAAGTTGATAGGTTGAATAAATTTAAGGAGGAACTGGACAGGCATTTGGAGGGAATGGTGTGATTTTTTTTTTTTTTTTTTTTTTTGGCTGATGCTGCATAAGCTCATACATTTGCTTTCTTGCATCACATGCCACTACTACTACTACTACATGGTTACTTATTTGGTGTGGTGCCCCAGATTCGTACACATGGCAAGGTAGTCCTGAGGGGTACCCAGGTCAATACAGTTTTGTCATGTCAGGGTGCAGAATACTGCTATCCTGACAGTTTTTAAATCATCGTCTGGGCTTTGTGGGAAACGTTCATTATCGTTTAATTGCTGGGGGGCTGAATTGCCATTCTTTGAATAGTTCTGCGCATTTCGAAAGCTTTCTTTGCGGAGGATGTAAAAGCTTTATAATTTCCATCTTCTATGGTGAACAGATGTTCTTCTATGGTTTTTATCCATCTTCTATGGATAGATTTCCATCTTCTATGGTCAACAGATCTACCTTGGGAAAGGGACCAATCTATGTTCTGGGTATGTCATAAATTATACATTCATATGGAATGTGTGCCCAGTCTTCACTCTCGCCACAGGTGCAGTTTGGGTCATCAGTCAGCCCTAAGGAAATTAGTTTCGCCTTAGGGAGCCGTGACCTGTCAATATAAATGTTGTTAAAAGTCCAGGGGCATACCACTTAGGTGGCTTTTGGCTAACCATTGACACCCGTAGCAGAAACCTTTTTGTAACTAGACCTCTGGTTTCCTGCTCCCACTTATCTAGATCATGGAGCTTTGTGGCTCTTCTTTTTCTTTCAGCGTCGAAGGTGTTGGCTGTATCAAGGACTATACCCAGAAATTCTGTGGGTGGGTATGCCCTTTTTAAGTCTATAATATAAGCCTCTTTTGGCTACTTCCAGGTAAAGTGGGAGAGCTCCGGACAGCAACTGTAGCGCAGGTGTGCGCACTATGCACATGCTCTGGTAATGGTGAGAAGTATTGTCCTTTGTATCTATTCTAATTTATTCCTGTTTCTTACTACGGCCGTGGTTCACCGAACTGGTGAACTACGCACCGGCTCCATCGGTGAAAACAGATAGGAACATTGCATGGTGTATGATTGCCAGGGTCTTTCATTTGAGTCTCCAGTCTGCTCGACTGATCCTGGCAATGATACCTGGATAATTTCTCACTTTCTTTGCCAAGTAGGTCAAATGGGGATAAAAAGTTAATTTTAAATCAAAGACCACTCCAAGGTATTTTAGTTCTGTCACCATTTTTATAGTAGCTGTGGTAATTTTGATTTGTTGACGTCTTCTTATGTCCAAATTGCCTTTTAGAAGTATTTGTTTTAGGCTATATTTTGAGCATGTGCATTTGTGCCCACTCCTGCAGCTGCAAGAGGGTGGCATTTGATCTTTGCTCAACAACCATTCACGTGTTACCTTTTACAAGGGAAATCATGTCATCTGCAAAGGCCAGGTGTTCCACGGGGCCCAGGAATTCGTCCAGAACAATGTTCCAGAAGAAATGGCCAAGTCGGAGGGGAAGGTATTCAGTTTCCTCCCCTCCACCCCCCCCCCTCTTTCTCCTGGTGGGGACTGCCTCCACTGTCCTTTCTGGGGTCGCCTTCCCTATCGTCCCCATATTTCAATCTTTCTTCCACAACCACTCTAACGATTCCGACAGCGCACGCCCCTAATTTAACCAGCGTTCAAATTCAACTTCGTTTCAACGTCAATCGGCCTTATTCTAATTTCCTAGCTACAACCCCCCTTTTTCTTTTTTTTTTTTTGTAGGCCCTAGCTACCGAAATCTTCGGAAACTATATGACAGGATCTGCAAGAGTACTAATATAAACTTCTATTGAATGCCTGACCTGCTTCCTCGTGGCAAAGTGTGGGCAACTGGGGGGGGGGACAGAGGGGTAACGGCTAAAAGGTCAGAGAAACAACATTACACAACTGAACAATACCCCTGGCCTTAACAGTTCTGTGATACAAAAACAACAGACTACACAACTTGGAGGTTGGAGTACCGTTAGAACCTAAAAACTTTACACTTTTAATCAAAAGAATTGCCAACTATTGACCGAAGACTGAACTACCCAAACAAAACATTGACAACTACTGGACTTGGAAAAACTTCTACCCAGCTAGAAATTCCCATCGAAGACCTGTCCTGACATGGATTCATTGGGTTTACGGTAATCATCACTGGATCCCTTTACCCAGTATACAATGGGTACTAGGAAAGTTTTGCAATACAGCTTTGTTTATTTAATTTTTTCAAAGTAATTTCCTCTACATTCAATACACCTCTCCATCCTCCGAAACCAATCTTTAAACCAGTTCTGCCAAGTTTCACTAGGGAGTAAAGCACACTCGTTGTCCCAAGCCCGTAGAAGGTCCTCATCACTGGAAAACCGCCTCCCTTTTAGCTTCATTTTCACATGCGGGAACAGTGCAAAGTCGCAGGGAGCAAGGTCTGGCCTGTATGGAGGGTGCTCGAGAAGTTTCAGTCCTGTCGTGGTCAAATATTCGGTGCAGGCTTTGGCGCGGTGAGCTGGAGCATTATCGTGATGGAGGTACCAGGTGTCCATTCTTGACTTTGGCCGCAGGTTCTTCATAGATCCAATGACTTTAGGCAGGCATTGTTCAGTATACCACTTAGCTGTGACTGTCTTCTGCGTGTCCAAAACGACACGTTCCACAATTCCACTCGATTTGAAAAATACAGCTATCATTTTCTTCTTTACAGATCGGGATTTTCTGACAACTACGGGTGTGTCGTCATCATCAAAGACCCAAACTTTGTTTTGAGCCTTGGTCGTCAGATCGTAATAGTACAGCCATGTCTCGTCACCTGTCACGATGTTGTTCACATACCGAGATTGTCCCTTATCAAACTTTTTTAACATCTCCCGGCACCAAGTCACACGTCGTCTCATCTGCTCTTCAGTCAGTTGATGCGGCACCCAGAGAGAACAAAGTTTCTTCACGTGCAAATGATCTTGCAGAATCGAACGAATTGCTGGTGTATTTAGGCCCAAAGTATCCTCTATCTGTTGGTAGGTCACTCGCCTGTTTTCGTCAAGCATTTTCCTGACAGCAGTAACGTTTTCCTCCGTAACTGACGTTCGTGGCCTTCCCGGCCTCTCAGAATCCTCCAGAGTGAAATTTCCCCTTTGGAATTCTCTATACCACCTGAATATCGTTGTACGATGTGGACAATCATCATCTAGTGCAAGAGTCATTTCTTCTAAGCACTGGTCTATGGTTAAACCACGCACGAAATTATACCGCAAAACTGTCCTTATCTCATTTCGTGACCACGATGCCATCGCAAGCACTTTACACTCTCACTACTAATGAATAACTGAGCCCATCGACTTGGCGCGGCGGCTACTATGCATGTATGAACATGTCTCAACATGCAGCTTCCTGTGATTCATTGTTGCGTCATATTGCAAAACTTTCCTAGTACCCTTTGTACTTTTTAATTCCTAAACCCATACCCCACTCGCCTGATGGAGTCATCTCTTCCCTCTAAATCCCCATTACTTCTATTTCTCCACGCTCTTAACTTTTTTTTTTTACTTGGTCTCTGTCGAGGAAGCTCAGGCGAACCACCTAGCGGAGACTAGCCAGAGAATTATGTGCAGCCTGGCTATCTCCTGGCGGTGTGTGTGCGGGCAATGTGGAGTCCCACGATGGGCCAAAAGCCAGAACCCAACATATAACACTTTCTGGCTTTCACAGTTATGCTATTTATCTCCACAGAGTTCATAAGACACAGATATGGGAAACCACTGGAGGCGCCTTTCCCCTAACATATGTAAGAAACATAATGTAGCTATTAGGAAGGGAAGATAACATGAGGGATACACTGAGGTCATGCTGTCTCTTGGTACTAAATTCAAGTAATATGTTAAGGCATTTTTCCTCAACCATCTTCTTTTGATGTCCCTTTTTGGACAAAGGAGCTTAAAGATATGCACAAGAATAATTGGTGTAGACAAAGGAGGGAACTAATACTAAGCTTAGTTCCCTCCTTTGTCTACACCAAGTACATCCCATTAATTATTTCATCTGAGAATCGCATGGTACCTTCTTACCTGTAGAGCGTAAGACAAGTCTGGGGACATAAGTTGTAGCATTTGACTGTATCACGAATCATGTGAAGAATCTCGTCAATAAATTCCATTTCCTCCTTCGCAGTAACCTGCAAAATATAGAATATACAGCATACCATGACTGCTCTTTCAAATAGGAAAGAACGATAGACTAATTTATTAGTATTTTATTTCTTTTGGGATAATTTTATCGATGCCTTTTTAAACAGGCCTGCCAGCTCCATATTTCAAAAGCACAGAGAAGGAATCACTCATATCAAAACTTCCCAGTATACCCGGTTCAGTTTTTGTGTATAAACTCATTTTATTTGTATTTATTTTTGCTTAGCAGTGTAAATGTATATTTGAAACTCTTATACATATGTTCAAGATTCGTGATTACAAAATGCCAAAAAAATAAAAAAACACACCGTTGTATACATTATCTAACTCTTTACTCCCTCCAGTGAATTTATTCAATTTGCAGTCCCATAAATGAACTTAATTTTTTATTCGTGTATTATAATTTATATTTTTATGTAATTTTTCGATAGGTTCAGTACGAATTATGCATTTCCCCCCATGTACTCATTCATTTTACTTCTATTGGAGTTCATTGGTTTTGTTTTTAATTGCATTTCGTGATTACAAACAGAAACCAATGAACTCCAATAGAAGTAAAATATGAAACAGAAAATGAATGAGTACATGGGGGAAATTGCACCCATACTTCTGCAATTAAAGGGAATTTTTTATTGACAAAATGTAATTTCGAGGTTAAATACATTGTTGGGAGAAAGGAACTACCCTCTCCCCGGGTGGGGATAGTTCCTTTAATTTTCTTCAAAGTTCAATACACCCAAAAACGGGTGTATTGAAGTTCCAAGAATTATGTATGGGTCTGTAGCCGTGTGTGTTCTAAGGTCGGTTTTGGGTCTGTGGGGAGAAACCGGAGTACCCGGCGAAAACCCCACGTCCACGGCCTGAGACCGACTAACTCACTCAGCACCAAGTGGAAGGAGGCAGGAAAATCTTCCATGTGCCCTTCGGCTGGGCTCGAACCCAGGTCCATCCACTCAGTGAACAAGCACATACCAACTGCGCCACCGTGGACCGCTGACATGTGTTGTAGTAGTTAAGCATTATAAAGTTGCAAAGAGGGTGATGCAGCTCTGAGTGTTTCTTGCCAATCGGAGCATTGCATGATCAAACTTCACACCCCCCCCCCTTTTTTTTTCTGGAAGTCTTATTGTTTATCATTACGTTTTTTCTGTTGGGCGTCTACACGAATGAATTTACAAGTTATGTTTTTATAGAAGTGGCAAAAACTTTATTATAGTTTCTGGGGGTTGAAACTTCAGTTTGTTTAGCCGAATAACTAAGACCTACATTTGTTTCTTGAGGTTATTCGCATAAGACATTTTTAGAGGTTTGTTGCGTGTATCCTTGAACATGTTTTACACAGAGAGACCTTATTCATTTACAAGCTGGAAAGTTTAAAGTAGTTTAGGACTAAAAAGACTTAGGGGTTATAATGGTTCAGGTCTGGAGACCAGATTAGATTGGTGATAATCGATGACTGCAAAGCTAGGCAACTAGACATCTTGTGAGGAGGGGGGGGTGATAAAGGTTTATAAGGCGGCCACGTTCATTGCATTAAGAAAATCAGTAAAATGAATGCAAGAGGTGTATTTTTAATGGTAGATGAGAGAAGAACCAGGGGACACAAATGCAAAATTTAGGTAGTAGCAGAAAGCTGCATCTGATCAAGTTTTCTTTTCTATTTATGGTAAGGCTAATTTTCAATGTTAATTATGTTTCTTAAAGTAAGCTGAATCATCCTACAAAAGGTTCTAAAATTATTAGAAGTGCACAAACAAGCATTGTGATATCTAGTTTGGTGCGTAAACTATGCATAAGTAATCGATACTCCTCCACGAATATTGTGGACGGTGCCAGTACACAAGCATATCTGCTTAGACATACCAATATAAATCTCGTGCAGCACAACTACGAAATTGATTTTGGTATTGGATCTGGACGGAAGGATAAAGATAGTAGTTCAAGCATCGCTAAACGTCCGTTAACCATCTAGGGCTGCTGCGCGTAAGCGAAATGTATCATCTCAACCATTAACTTTGGTGGAGCCCGCACTGGGTTGATAATGGTATGGTACGCGCTTGTCTCCAAGAGGAACCGTTACATTATATGCTGTCGTGTTTTAATCAAAGTTGTACTGGAATTACCTCACTAAAGGGAGAATTGCACTATTAATTATAAATTAAGAAGTTATATTCTAATTGAATAACTAATCTACAGAAGTTCTTTGAGGTTAGGACTTGAAAAAATGCACAAGCTGAATTTCAGGAAAAAGTTAAAAGATATACACTGTGCTGCCACTTTATTAGGTGCACCTACTTAGTAGCGTGTTGAGCCTGAATTGAACAAGATGCTGAAAACGTTGTGCAGGAATGGAGTACCAAGCAGTTCCTTGAGATTCGACGGAGGTGTAGGCCTGCAGCGAACAGCTTTTTCCAGCTCATCCCAAAGACGTTCAATAGGATTGCTATTCGAGGACTGAGCGGGCCACTGCAACAAAGAAAAGTCATTGTCATGTCCCTGGAACCATTCCATAGTAATTCGGGCTTTGTGCACCGGCTGGAAGTAACCATCTGACTGAGGATAAACCGTCAACATGAACGGATGCACTTGGTCAGCAACGATGTGAATCTATGAACCCAACGTCTGCCAAGAAAACATGCCCCACACCACCACCTTGCACAGTAGTCGTCAGACATAACGGGTCCATGGATTCATGTTGTTTCTCCAAATTCTGAGGCTTCCATCAACTGTTTTCCAATCCTCGATAGTCCAGTGCCCTCTTGTTCTTCATTGATAACAAAGGTACGCAATATGGCCATCGCGATATTTTGTTCTGCGCACCAAGGTTGTATTCTGACGTGTTATGTGACATTGTGGCCCGTCTGTTTGGGTGCACAATTCTAGCCATCTTACCTCTCTCATCAACAAGCGATTTTCTTCCACAGGAGTGCCGTTGAGATGTTGCACTATTCTCGATAAACGCGTGAAAAGTTCAGGAGAACTGCCTTTCAGAGATGCTTTGTCCAGCACCTACTACCATGCCACAGTTTTTACGCTTAACTGATACTAGAAAGGTTGTTCTGCTGCATTTATATCATAACTGTGGTCATGTGACAAACCATTTGCGTACATCTTAAGTGATTAGCATTAGTAGAGGCATATGATGCAAGAAAGCAAGCTTATATAGCATCAGCTCCAAAAAAAAACCCTTTCGATTTCACTCCAAATGTTTGTCTAGTTCTGCCATGAAATCATTTAAGTTGCTGACCTCCACAACAACAGATGGAAGTTTGTTCCAACTATCAACCGCCCGCCGATTAAAGGCGAATTTCCGCACATCTATTCTACAATTGTCTCTCCTCAATTTGAATTTATGCTCCCTAAAATGAGTAATCTGAAGACGAAGGGCCATTAATATTTATCATAATTAATCAGCCTAGTGGGGATTCTGTCTTTGAATAGGAAATATTTCTGAGTAGTGTGTCATATCCAGTGAGTTTCTTATTTTTATCTTCAGTGGGTGGTGTTTCAGCAGTTAGCCCATCCATTATAATCAGGTGCTCACAATGTCGGAGATTATCTTGGATTTCAGTGGTAAACTTACCCAGAACCCATCATATTCACGGAAGTCGTATATTAAGTGATAAAATGGATTATCTTCTATGCCTAGGGATGTTAGCTTCCATTTAAAGGGCCCATGGCCTGTCAATACAAATGTAGAATGGAGGCTTTGGACTGGTGAAATTCATAGAGGGAATGAACTTTTTGGCGGTGTCCCACGTCCTGTACTTAATTTCAATGATTCTCTTCCTTTCCTGTATGGGATTGTTATTGAGGTTAAGAGTGCTGCCAGCATCCAGCTAGTGCAGAGTATGGAATGCAATTAACGGTGATTTCGGTCAAGGGAGGCTCTATAGCAAACTATTGGGACAAATATGGCATTATAAATGAGGGCCCGAGCCCCAGTCTGCACGGCGGAGTATTATTTGATTTTCTCTTACAGATACTTCAAGTGAGGGTGGAAGTTAACCTTCATACCTCAGACAGTTCAGTTGGTGAATGGCCGCCCAATCCGCATGCTCCTCTAGAACAGTTCTTGAGTCATCCGCAGGAACTTTTTGACACAGATGTAAAGGTTAAGTGTGCTTGACTGAGTCTTCTAGGAATACTCGGCGACCACAGCAAAGTCAACTGTGAGGGTAAGCAAGTACACCTACCTAGTAGCGTGTTGAGCCTCCTTCAAAAAGATGCTGAAAATGTTGTGCAGAAATGGAGTACCATGCAGTTCCTTGAGATTCGACGGAGGTGTAGGCCTGCAGTGAACAGCCCATTCCAAAGGTTTTTTAATAGGACTGAGTGGGAAAGAAAAGTTATTGTCATGTTCCTGGAACCATTCCATAGTAATTCGGGCTTTGTGCACCGGCGCATTATCCTACTGAGGATAAACAGTCAACATGAAGAGATGCGGCATCAATGGACCCAATGTGTACCAAGAAAATATTGGTACCCAGTAGTCGTCAGACATGAAGGGTCCATGGATTCATGTTGTTTTTGTCAAATTCTGAGCCGTCCAATGATCGGCCCACTTGTTCTTCATCGACAACAGAGGTACAGATGCGGCCCATTGCGATTTTTGTTCTGCACGCCAAGGTTGTATGTGGCCCTCCTCATCAACAAGCGATTTTCTTCCAAAGGAGAGCCGTTGAGAGGATGTTTTCTGTTCGTTGCACCATTCTCGATACACCCTTGAAACTGTGGTGCGTGAAAAGTTCAAAACTGCCGTTTCAGGGATGCTTTGTCCAGCACTCCTTTTCCCCATCCTTGCTACAGTTTGTACGCTTAACTGACACTAGAAAGGTTGTTCTGCTATGCATTTATTATCCTTGGTCCTTGAGGTTGTCACAGACATTCTCTCAGATATGCCAGACAAGCTGTACTTGCTACCTGGGAGTCTAACACGCTGATGGAACTGATATTCGGGTGACACTCAAGTCAAATGGACCCAATTTCGTCGAAGTCGGACTGTCTGTGACAGCCAAATCCTCTGCTTGCACTTTCACAATGGTGGGACTGTTAGTAATCCTGGGTATAACCTCTATGCACAAGTACATGGTGGGTGACCACCCAGGTGTGAACCAACGTAAGCAGGGGTCGAGGTGTGGCGCCCCTCTGTTACCAGGCAGTACTAGGTGGTAGATGACTCATCAACCGATGCAATACCACCACTTTGCTTATTGGAGGCTTGAAGTGGTGGAACCCATGTTTAGTCTCTAGAGCTAAGTTCTGGTCAACCCTTTCCTATCTCTTCCATCATGCTGTATGATGAACATTGTGGCGAGATCCAATATTCCAGGGAACAGCTCTAAAACGGTGTTCGCAGGCCGGCCGCTAGTTAGTACACCGGACCGAACCTATTGGTAACTCTCTAGGAGGCTTCCAGATCAGCTAGTGTATAATATTGCTACCTGTACTCTGCCAGATAGTGACTGGAGGGAGTCCGAGTAGTGTGTATGCGGGGAGCATTGTCGAGGCCACGTTATGTCAAGGATCTGGGTATATTCTTACCATGTGTACGCCATATCCAAAAATTTCATTACTTCATTCAGCATGTCCCACCCACTTTTTCTTACTATTGAATACACCATGAATTGTCAAACTAATAGAGCAAGCTTATCTGCGAAAAGATCTAAACCTCCAAAGCACTTCCTAATTCATTTCACAAATATACGTGGTCCCAATTGTAATCTCAAGAATGTCCATTTCCACTTGCAATCTGCCAAACCCCATGTAGTTTTTCTGACAGAATCTCAGTTATCGGTTGATTCAACTATTGCTCATCTCGATGCCCAAATTATTTGCGGTATGATTCCTTTCGCCTCAAAGGTGGTACTTGTGCATATGTCCGTTCTGATATTCCTATCAGACTTGGCAATTTGGAATCTCTACCTCATTGTGTCAAATTCATCTGCTGTCTCTACCGTTCTCCCAACTCCACTAATCACTTGGAGCTCTTTGACTTTCTGCAGTCCAACTTCCTTGGTGATTTTAATGTTCACAGCTCCAGCTGGTCGAGATGCTGAGGCTTTTGCAATTACTAATGACCTTGCACAGATTGTTCATTTACTTACAAGAATACCGGACAATCCTAATCATACAGCCAACACGCTTGATCTTTTTCTCACAATATTTTTTTATAGTTCTGCCATGCAATCCCAGTCTTTGCTGGTGAGATGGGTAGTTGATTGTGGTTTTTCAGTAGTCCCCAGCATTAGGATGAGGTCGTCGCCCACATAGGCAAACCTCTCCCAAGCACGAGCCCTGTGGTTAGCCTTGATACTTGGCAATAGGGGCTTTTATAATGATCTTCCTGTCGGCAAGGAAGTACCTAGTTGCAGTTGTTTACTTGATTCATATTTTCAATTGCGTCATTTAAAACCAAACTGGTTGGAAGCGGCTAGTTCTGGCAAGGTAACTCGCATAGTGAGATCGGAAAAAGGCTTCAGAGCTTGATAAAATGAAGAGAATTTTCATTGTTATAAAGACTTCCAAAGTCAACAGAATAGTGCATGATTTGAATTTTATGGTATGACCTTCATGAAATTTCACTATACAGTATTTAGAATTAAATGTTATACAAATAGGTTAATCCCTAAAGTCAAAATTTGATTAGCAGTTTATTTTATAATTGAGCTCAATCTGCCTGAAATGTAACCTTTTTGAGATTTTAACAATGATCGTCTTTCGTCTAATCGTTAAATTTCTGATTTGCCAGAAACTCCCTGCGCACACAAAAAGTTTACTAGGTATTAACTTCCATACACTGTGTTGAATTTATGTTAGGATATGAAAACAAAGAAATGGCTGATTCTAACCCTCAACCTTATAACATGTTGTAAGATCTCTAAATCTTTATTTACTGCAAAGCAGTAGCACCACCCCCTTATGTTCAGGGGTTTTACATTGAGAAAGAAATTAAACTGCATCACTTGTGAATTTTGCGCAGGGATATACACCGATGAACCGAGTCATTATGCAAATCGAAGAACTGCGGCACAAAAAACACATGATTCTGATCTCCGTTAATCAGTGTTACTCTTGTTCTTCAGATGGGAGAGGCAGCGGACTTAGACAAAGGCCAGAGCATATCCGAAACGGTCACAACACACAGTACATCGATCCCTGCTGAAAATGGGGCTGCATACCCGCTCCGAGTGCCCATGCTAACCACGGTTAACCAGCGACAGCGCCTACAATGGGCACGAGAACATAGAAACTGGACCTTGAGTGATTCGAAGGGCATCCGTTCCGATGAATCACATTTCCTGTTGCACCATGTGGACGGCCGCAATACCCTGGGTTCAGTCATCCATGTGCTGGCACTCTGATGTCTACCACCTACCTAAACATCATTGCTGACCAGGTGCAGTCTTTCAGCAAGATAATGTGCCATGCCACACCGCCTGGATTGTTCGACACTGGTTCGCAGAACATGAAGACTTGCAAGTATTGCCCGTGTAGCACAGTTGTACCGTCGATGACGCGAGGAACTTTAATGGGCTGAATTAGTCGGTCTCAGGCATAGATAGTAAGGTTTTTTTCGTCCAGCAAACAGCATGGCAGATGAATTTAATTATTCGGGTGGCCTAAATATAATAGTTTGGTTTTTTTTAGGTGTTGCTCTGGTATCCAATTTTGTCAGATATCAATCTGTGGTTTGTGTTGGAAAAACAACTCCGAACCTTACAGGAAAAGGATCTGCTGGTACCATATACTACAAGACACATTTAGAAATCTTGTAGCGTCCATGCCTCGCCGAGTACAAGCTGTTTTCGCTCATCTGAGTATTTCTGTAAATGAAATCCAATAAAGACTCCACCTGATATACCTAATCTCCATAAATATCTTCCCAAAGGGTAAAATGTGTAATTAATGGAAATATGAGAAATCATGACAACCAAACATACATTTTATTGCATTTATGTACTGTAAATCAGCAAAATAAGTCCCTAATATTTTGTTCCTCCTCGAACTGCAATTACAGCTTTGCAACGATCTCGATATACGGTTCCACACCCTTACAATGCTCTCCTGCAGGTGAATCTTACTTGTTGTCGGGCCAGTCTATCTTAAGGGGGAAAACATTGATGTATGTTTTAAGCCTTGTGAGACAAGAATACAAACTGAACATTAAATCTAAAAATAGCATAAAACTTACCAATTTTGCTGTCCTGTTGAAAAATGCAGGTTTGGACGTCTGTGTGATCCCTAATAACGGGTTTCACGCACTCCTCCAAGATAGCAGTGTAGGTTTCTGCATTCACTGTTCCGTTACTAAACTTAATTCGCCCCAGCCCATCGGGGGAACTTTACAGTCGGTGTTATGCCTCCGATTTTCGTCTTCTGACTTATCGCTTCCCATCTGAGCCCTACAAGTTGAATTTTGATTCGTCAGAAAAGATGACGGTGTCCCGTCGCTTCTTCCTCATTTGTTGGGTCAATAATCATGAAGACCACGTTCCTAAAGCCGCCTTTGGATAGTTGGTGCACTTGTTTCAACACCAGAGGCCATCTCAAAGTCCAGATTTAGATCAGGAGCACTAGCATGGCGATTACGAAGGCAGTCACTCTCATACGGTCTTCTCTTCACTGGTTGGTAGCAGCCTACTTTATCAGCGATAGCACGCGGACAGAGCAACAGCTACACTTTTTTTTTTCTCGTGTCAACTGTACATGTTTACCCTTCCGACAAACAAAAGTTACTTTTTTTTTTGTCTGCCACTGTATATTTCCTATCAGCGTCAGAATTAGATCTCTGGAAACATGAAAATATCAAACCCCAACTGGTGTCTTCAAAGATCTAATCCTGCCATCATCATGGCAGTGGCAAAAAAGTCCAATATATTATACAGGGTGCCCCAAAAAGGTGTAGCCAATTTTAAATGTTTGTAACAAATGTAATTTTAATGATAGAAACAGTTGGAAGTTTTTACTGACATTCAACGTGTGCACCACTTGTCACACGAACAATATCTAATTAGTAATAAAGTTTATCCCATGTTTTTTCAAGTATGTCACGCTTAATCATGGTAATTGCATTTGTAATCCTTCAACATGTGTCTTTGATGAATCTCCATAAGAAATAACAAGTGATAAATCTGGTGGCCACACAATGGGACCATCACGGCCAGGAAACTTTTCATCAAGAGACCTCCTCACACTCAAAGCCCAATGTGGTGGCGCTTCATCCTGTTGGAAAATAACCCTATTTGGCAGTTCACCCAATTGAGGATATAAATAAAGCTCAAGCATGTCCTGGTAATTACCGCTCTCACAGTCGCTTCTTGAAAGAAAAAGGGTCGAACAATACACTACACATTCACCTTTGGGCTATCTTGCTGATACTCCTGTGCACAGTGTGGATTTTCAGTCCCCCAACATTTTGCTTATTTACCTTGTTCCATGTCTGTATTGCTCATACCTTTTTGTTCGTGTGACAAGTGGTGCACATGTTGAATGCCAGTAAAAGCTTCAACTGTTTTTCTCACTTTAGTGCAAGTTTTGTGTTTATATCATTAAAATTACATTTGTTACACCCTGTATATCGAAAATATACTGTTTCAGTTCTTGATTGACCGACCAGGGCACGCATACCCTGAAGCAATTAAGCTCAAGATTTTGGATATAAATTTATCAGTATTATGAGTTAAGGTTCTACTGAATATGCTGGTAAAATAATTTTTTTTTCTATTAAATTATCAGAAAAAAGCTCATGGGAGGTAAGGTGTGTTACAATGCCCGGTAGAATACTTGCATAATTACCCGATATAAAGCTTCCATTGGGGAATTGCGGTAAATGACGATGAATCGTAGCGTTTGTGTTCACGCGCATATAGTTGCAAGGAGCTACAAATGATATCTTCTGATTTGGTCTTGGATCTAATGGGACAGCTACTATGTTCATTTATTTTTTAGAATCAAAGAAGCAGAAAGTTTTTCTTTGTGAAAATCTGATTTAATGTAGTGTTGAACATTTATTTGTCAGCAAAAATTAAATTTATTTAGGATGAGATTCCACCTCTACAATTAAATATTCTGAAGCACTTAGACTAGAAAACCTGCTATATTCACTGAGTATCACGATAAAAGTCTTTATTGGGGGGTGGGGTTCTATATGCTTACCTGAACTGCACTGCAGTAGGATTATTAATATGAGAAAATGTTGATCTGTTCGTGAATTTGAACGAAAGAATAACTTAAAGCAAGCAAAATTGATGTATACTTGTTGCATACTGATTATAAGGACAGAAAAATAAACTTCATTTTCCCCCCTTCAGAAATCTCATTAATAAAGCATACCACAGCACAGGGAAATTAGATAATTAATCTTCCAATAAATCATAGACCATGTGCTCTCCTTGCTGCTTGTTGAGCTTCGTTTTTCTCCGAGAAATATCCATTTATGGACTACCGTTATCACTCGGCCATATACGACTAAATGGTACTATTAGCCAAGTTATAACAGCACTGGATCGAATCCATAATGGCAATAAAGTCCAGATTGTCGGATATGTCTAAGTTGTTTCTCGTATCCAACTGCTTTATAACATAGTAAGTTATCCTCTCCCCACATCACAAGATATTACTCTGAATTATCGAACTTTTTCATACAACCAGCATTAAACGTCTCTGGAGGAGTCCTTTGAGAGGGATGCCAAGAGAAGCACATCATTGTGTTTCTTTGCTATTCTATGAAAATCGGTGATCCCCTCTTTTTTATTATATCGTACATAGTTGACGGCCACAGAAATTGAGAATAATGTTAAATTATTCTCAATTTCATGGTGTATTCATTGAAGCAAACTCCTTCTTCTCTCCAGCCTTCGGTCGGCAACATCCTCATCCCAATTGCATCCAGCCATCGTGATCTGGGCGTTGTATTCGACTCCAAACTTCGATTCAACGCCCACATAGACATGCTCCTCACACGTGCTTCAAGACTCCGGTGGATAGCAAAACAGCATCTCCTTCATATCAGAGATAAAAAGACAACCGTGAGGTACATAAGAGCAATCATCTTTCCACCTTTACTCTATGCTGCTGAAATTTGGGCGTCAGCGGCACCATCAATAAAGAAACCACTCTTTGCCACAGAATTCTGGCTCCTAAAGTGGGCCAACAGAAAGCACAACCTTCCAGCTCTGATTCACACCACGCAGCTTGCCAACTCTCTCGGGATTCCACGGCTTCCCACCTTAGTCGAAGACCAACGCCTCCTAGCAACAGTCAAGATGATAACAGGCATAATCGCAACACCTTCTTTCTGGGATACCTGTGGCTGGAGGATCCCCCCTGCTGCCCTTAGGGCCAATCCCGAGCTCTACTCGCATTCAGCGCGACTCTATCTCTCGGACAGGTTCCTTCCTCAGCAGATGTTCAAGCAAACCCAGGCACTTGACGCCGACCTGAACAAATTCGCTATTGACCGGACTTACAGGAAAAAAATTATGTCTAGTAGGACTAATCTGCATTGACATGTGTACCTTGCATCTGTTCCTGTCTGATTGAGCTGGTGCTGTTATCTCGATGTTAAGTCAGCTCAATCAGACCTAACTCTCGTAAGGAGTTCTCTCCTTTGTATAAAATATGTTTTCTTTTGTAAAATTACCTGTTTTTGTAAATTAATTGTTCTATTTTCCCGGAAGTTTCGGGAAGTTGTACAAATGTAAACCCCTGGCTTTTTGGCCGTGAAGGGTATTAAAGATTATCTCTCTAAATTATTTGTAAAAAGAAGCACACAAATTGTATCAATTTTCAAGTAAGAGGAACACGCTGACATTCTTGAAACGAAGTGCTTGCTGTCTCTGCTAAATAAGAAAACATCGTGGGACGCTCTTCGTAACGATATAATGCCTAACTACTAAGTTCGGTTCACAGACATCCCAAGTAGACTTAAATTTTTGTTTAAACCACCAATACCATCAGCAAATATGAAAATACTTCTAAGGAGGCCGATGGATAATTTCACTTTGCTGTTGAATTAAAAAATATTCTTATCTTATGATGTAAATTGTCACATAATGTTCATTTCCTGGGCCCACCATCAGAAGTAGTAATCACTATTTGTGAAATTAGCCACTGGCTTTCTTAGAAGTATTTTCATATTTGCTGGCATATTTGGATATTGGAGGTGTAAACAGAAATTGAAGTCTACGTGAACGAAGGAAATAAAACCTTCCTTTCAAAGGCTTGAACTCAGATTCCTCTATTCACTTCTTAGTAGTTAGGCATGAAAGCATCCCACGATGTTTTTTCTAGTCCAATGTCTTCTTATTTAGCAGAGAGAGCACGCACTTCGTTTCAAGAAGTCAGCATGTTCCTCTTACTTCATACAATTTGTGTGCTTCCTTTTACAAGTAATTTAACATTATTCTCAATGTCTGTGGTCGTCACCGATTTCCATAGAATAGCAAAGAGACACAATGTTGTCCATGATTTTCGGTGGAAATGTAACAGACTTATTATTAGGCTTATGCTGCACCAGCCAAAAAAAAAATTTCTGAGAGAAGTAGAAGAATGATGATATCCAGCTCAGGACCCTGGGTGTGCCAAGCCCATACTAACCAGACGGTGCGAATAGAAGAAACTGAAAAAAGAAAAAATCCAAATCTTATGATGGCACCTCATCACAGGATGAGTGATTCTAAAAGTAGAAAATTTTTCAAAATTCACCTGTACCTAACATTTCTCTTAGCCTTACAACTATTAGGCCGCCGTAGCCTAGTGGTCAGGCGCGCGGGTGCCTTGAGTGACCGGGGTTCAAGCCCGTGACTGCTGAATACGGTGCTGTATCTTGTAAACTCCTCTGACCGTTTGGTCATCCCGGAGTATAAACAGAAAAAAAATTATTTTAAATTAAGAACTCATTGCGTATATAACATAAACTATGTTACATACGCATGAATGAATTTTGAACCCGTAAAATAATCTCATTGGCCGTACGTACAACGACTGAAGCTACCCAAACTTTCCTTACTTACCAAGTGTTCTCTGGCTGGATTGAAAACCTGTCCAAGGCCATGAGACTGCTAAGAGATATCGAATTAAGTAGCCCCTATGAAAGATAGTTACGGTATTTCCTTTTAGATTTTATAAATCAAAAGTCCGATGTATAACCATTAGTTAGGAGGGTGAATATATTTCAGCTAACCAAGGCGTTGATAAAATCAAATGAGACAAATTTACAGTAGGAAGTTATGGGTTAGGTTATATCCAGGTTGGTAACGGCAAATTATAGGTTTCCCGTTTTATAACCCTCTGCCGAACTCAAGAATGCGAATGGATCATTATATTTCCCAGTATTAGCTGGGCTAGTGGTCAATCTCCATTAACGAACGTTTGCCGAATTGTGAACAGACAAGAGTAAAACTTCCATTCATTACAAGGTGATGTTAGCCTCAGTCTTATGGTGCCACAATTCATTTGATTTCAGTTACTGCGCTGAGAACCCCAGCAACATCGTGATCCAAGAATCCTGGGAGGAGGTTGCAATGACTAGTGATAATTAAATCGTTACTAATCCCCCCCCCCCCTCTCAACGTAATCACTGAAGGAATCCGGTAATTTAGGCTCTCCTGAAATCCAAGTATAACAAAAAAAATAATTTTTTTTTGCACCCAGTTCCTTTGTTACAGCGTGTTCTTATTTCACAAGTATGTTGATGCTTAGTACTAAATTCTTCGAGTGAAAATACATTTTTTTTTGTCACAATGTACTAAAAAGCAGACTGCACGACTGGGAGGAGCTATTTCAACGCAGTAACTGAGATGAAAAAAAAAGTCACTTTCTCTGGCTGGATTGAAAACCTGTCCAAGGCCAGCTGAGAGATATCGAATTAAGTTTCCACTTACGAACGTGGATAACGGAATTTGTGTTTAATTGCTAATATCATCATTTTGTATCGGGCACTGTTGGCCATTAATCAGTAAGCGAAATCAAATTTGTCGCCCCAAATATTTCAATTAAAAAAATAAGGCGTAAATAATTATTATTAATTTATTGAAACAAAAAAAAAATTACAGCAAATCTCACATATATATTGAAATAAACTTTAAATTCTAAATCACAGTAATAAAATTATACAAATTTGTTTCCTTGCTTTAAGAGATGCGAATTTATTATTTCATTTGTTCCAAAAGATCATTTTCTATTGATAATATTGCCAAATTAGAGACATTTGTCGATCATAAATAATTTTGTAAAACTCCGTTCACCTGAGGCAACTGAAACTGGTAAAGTCAGAAAAGGCATTAGCAGTGGCAAGAAAGCAGCTTATACAGCATAAGCCAAAAAAATTTCCACAACCATTCCCTCTAAACGTTTGTCCAGTTCTTCCTTGAATTTATTTAAGCTATCAACTTCCACAATGACAGATGGAAGTTTGTACCACCAACCAACTACCCGCACATCTGTCTTTCCTCAATTTGAATTTATCCCCTCTCAGGTGATTATTCTGAGCAAGAGGAAGAATCCCATCAGCATTGAACATGCTCAAACCATTCAAGGCTTTATACACCTCGCAGGTGCCTAGCTCCAGACACTGTAATTTGCAAAAGTTTTTCTTGGTAAGAGCACCCCTTTGTTCCCCTCATTTGCAAAAGTATCTTTAAAATATATTGTAACACTTCAGATGAAGTAATATTGTCTTTAATATAAATTTGGAGTTCTTCAGCAAGGCTAAACCATCAATATCAGACTCATTATGATTAATGTCACTTAATTTAATATGTAAATCTTTGCAAAGATTTAAGTGATCATTATAAAATATTTTTACATATTCTTTTAGTTAACGAGAAAATTTTTGTTGCGGATCCTGAATAGCTTCCTCTCTACTTTTATAATCGAAATGACGTCTTTTCCTTCTGGAAACTAAGCGGAAATGCCAATGATAGCAGTCATATTATTAGCCGAATCGAGAATGCTTCCTCTGTTCTGTTTTCTTGAAAATATTCCGTGATTTCCCATGGTATGGGTGTAAAGCAAGGATGTTCCATACACAGAAGCACTGATGAAAGAAGATAAAGACAATAAGATTTGTAGATGACTAGATATTGATTGTTAATAATAAAGAATTACAGAGCTCCTTGGACAACACAATAAAGGAGTAAAACCAAGGTAATGTTAATTTCAAAGAGGCCACGAAGAAGAATCAATGTAACATTAGATGGAATAATATTGGAACAGGTACTTGGGAAGCATAATGACAGAAAATGGAAAAAGCCTGGAAGAAATAAAAACAAGAATTGCAATGGGCAAAGAGGCATTCAGTAATAGAAAATAAATGGTGAAAACATTAATATGCACTGTTGTACTATATGCTGGGAAAGAGGAGATTAGACGGCTAGAAACTTTCGAGATGTGGGTGTGGATAGAGTGAGGAAAGTAGAAGATAGAACGTTAGTAAAGAATTGGATGATAAGAGGAAATTAAGCATGGAGCCCTGAACCTGCCTGAGGGCAGAGAACTTGAAGATTTTATAACTGTAAAATATAAAACACAGATCTAGATAAGCGACTTAACCTGTTTTCAATTTCAAATGAATTATTTGCCTGCCATGTTGAATACTGGTAAACAATGGAAGTCGCGTTGAGCATCTGATTGTACAAAACCAATCAGATGACGAGAGCGATTTCTGGGTATGTGAGACAGGCGTTTGGTTAGGTTTTAAGAGTAACACTAAGTTGCAGAATGGTAATCCTTTGGCTCTTTATTCGTGCTTAGCAGCAGCACTGATTGACTCAATTGCCTGAAGGCCAGAGGTGCGAACAATGGTAAACCGTTCGTTATATGGAAATTTTTGTCGTTCTACTGAAACTATTACAAATGTAATTTCCCACGGGAATTTAAAAAAAAAAATTCTCTATAAAGAAGTTCGTTAAACAGAGGTCCCACTTGTTTATGTCAAAAAAAATTTTTTTGCGCCATTAATCCTTAACTTATATTTCACACCAAGATTTAGGTGGTCTGGACCCCTTCTACCAGTTAATGATTCCGACTTCCTTGAATAAAGCTCAGTTCGCCTCTGTGCTCTGTAAATTTCTTTTTTTTCCCCTTGGTTGAATGAAATGTATTCGTCCTCCCAACTAACCGTTATATATCGGAGATTTGATTTTTTTTGCTTCCAAAAGATAATCGTGTATATTGGCCACCTCAATAATCTCTTTTGAAACAGTGATGAGTTAGCCGGTTCTATACTTCAGTTGGCAAGCGAGAAAGATCAAGCTCCAGTCCTCATTGCGAAATTGTTGATATAATTTTAAAAACTCTATACAATACACACATTCAGTATGTATACTTGCAAAAATGTTCTGCGCCTGTCTGTACTTACCACATGCAGAAATAAGACGCTGTCTTATGAAAGGTATTCATTTCTCCGACTACAGATAAGAGAAATATTATGTACAGCTGATTTTTTAAAATAAAAATTATGCCTTTTATACGGGAAGGGGGTAGACACTACATTACAGGTTTTATTAGTTATCTTATCAAAAGACTTCGGACGTAAGTCCTACCATAGTCCAAGCTTCTATAACAAATCTATTAGATTTCCCCTGAATAGTTAAAAAGACGGAAATAATTATCCTTTATATTTACACTATTGGCTGATTTGTGATCTTCATAACGATATAATGCTTAACTACTACAAAATACATCAGCGGTCCACGGTGGTGCAGTTGTTATGTGCTTGTTCACTGAGTGGATGGACCTGGGTTCGAGCCCAGCCGAAGGGCACGTGGAAGATTTTCCTGCCTCCTTCCACTTGGTGCTGAGTGAGTTAGTCGGTCTCAGGCCGTGGACGTGGGGTTTTTCGCCGGGTACTCCGGTTTCTCCCCACAGACCCAAAACCGACCTTAGAACACACACGGCTACAGACCCATACATAATTCTTGGAACTTCAATACACCCGTTTTTGGGTGTATTGAACTTTGAAGAAAATTAAAGGAACTATCCCCACCCGGGAGAGGGTAGTTCCTTTCTCCCAACAATGTATTTAACCTCAAAATCGCATTTTGTCAATAAAAAAATTCCCTTTAATTGCAGAAGTATGGGTGCAATTTCCCCCATGTACTCATTCATTTTCCGTTTCATATTTTATTTCTATTGGAGTTCATTGGTTTCTGTTTGTAATCACGAAATGCAATTAAAAACAAAACCAATGAACTCCAATAGAAGTAAAATGAATGAGTACATGGGGGAAATGCATAATTCGTACTAAACCTCTCAAAAAATTACATAAAAATATAAATTATAATAAACGAAGCTCATTTATGGGACGGTAAAAGCAATTCTTTCAACATTTTGCAATCATGAAATGCAACACCTTTTAGCATTAGTTGAGGCAAGCGTATAGAGCATCAGCCAAAAAACACTTCCCTATTTCACCCATCCAGTCACTCCAGACTTAAATTTATTTAAGCTGTCAACAAAAGATAGAACTTTACACATGGTTACAACGTTTCAAAATTGCATATTCTACAGCTAAAAATTTAAAAAACCCAAGCAGATGGGTGAGATACGGCAATTGAAGTTTAACATTGACAAAAGGTACTATCACGCCTGGAAGAGGTTAGTTTCTTACTCCGAAGTGGTATTTTTTTAACTGAAATTATATTTCGTTCACAAAAATCTCATCTATTGCACGATTTGGCTTTGTACTCATACATATCTTTATTAATTTGCTGGTGGTTAAAAAAAAAATCAGTCTGGTTTAGGACCTTTATTCAAACCACCAATGAACTCATCATACTGATTCTACCGTGAAATTACATTAATATTATTTGTATATACATATAATAAGCTATCATTACCAAATATATAAAAAAAAACTTCTACGAAGTTTGGCTGGTGCAGCAAAAGCCTCAGGCTTCCTTGCACCATATGGCTAATTATAATAATAAAATACCTGCAGCTTACATTTTGAAAAAGCTAGTCTAAAAACATCTTTTTCTACCAAGACAGTGAATTGCATTATCGATATTTGATGCCAATAAAATTTACATTATTTTCTCCCTAACACAGGAGTGTATATCTGATTTTTTTTTTTTTTTTTTTTTAATGGCAGCCGATTCGAAAGGTAATATGCCAGATTAAAAAATAAAGAAGTAAATTTAAAAGGTTTTTTATTCTGTACCTCTGCGCACTAAATATACATAATCGGATATGGTATCTAATATAATAATTTATGAAATACTTACACTGCGTACTGGCTGTATTGCAGATTCAGGTATATGTCCAATTTTTCCTCCTCTATTCATTACGAGGTGCCAGCCAACCATATTCTCTTTCGTCATTCCATTCAGCATCAAAAATTTATCTCCTTTAACAACTCCTAATGCTTCAGGGAATGTAGGAACAAAGCTCTGTACAGCTTCGATCAGCATAATCACTTTAGTAGTAGACAACTTGCACTAAAGTAGATGTTTCACACAGCAGTTTATAATTCTAGAATTAGAACTTGCAACAATGCTTCAACAAGTTCATGGAACTGGCCTTGCACTTCTATATCTTTCATTGTTTATTCTAACAGAGGTAAACGGAAAATAGGAACTGATGTCGGAACTACATACTGGTGAAAATACTGAACAAATCGTGATTTGTAGTTCGAGTTTAGCGCGACGCTAGTGATTGCTAAATGCTTTTTACTACAGATTCCGTATCTGTTACTTAACACACATTACCGGCGATTCTGAAACTTTTGTTTCGTTATCTATCAATGCCTCTTCCGATTTTTGTTGGATTTCCAATTTCATAAAATCTGAATTATTCGAGTTCAGATTTTAGTTGCAGGAAGCAAAATTTGAAGAGATGAATGTTTGCATGGTTACGTAGGAGTCACAGTCATTTCAAGTTATGGATGGCGAGATACCTATTTTAGTGAGTCAGCTTGCTAACTGGTACATTTTCATTCGATCCAGTTGCTGTTCTTTCAAATCCATCAACATGATCTTACTGGGGTTACGTCAAATAACTCAATTTTCTTGAGGGCAAATACTTCTCAAGAACATTTTGTTCTATATTATATAAAATACTGCAGGTAACAAGTACATAAGTGCCAAACTGTTAATAAAGGTTTTACTAGCAGTTACAGGAACACTCATGTAAGGGGCTAATATCCCTCAAGACATTTTGTGTTATATTATATAATGGCACTATCAAGTATTGATACTTGTAAAAGTTGCTAATGCGTAAACGATCCCCCCCCCATCCCCGGACTAATTTTTTTTGGTGCATCAGTGCTAGAAGCTGAACTCCATTCCCTCATTTGATTACATGGCATGGGAATTCCAGAAACCTTTGAGCAGCATCTAACATGGCAAAACTCTGCAACCCAGACTAGAGCAGTGTGCACAAATTAGCAGGAGTGATGTGACTCAGGGGAAAACTGAAGGAGGTGATTCTCCAATGCAACAGTCTAATAAAATATGAAATGTATACTCTTTGTGTGCTAGGTGCAGATATTGTGAAGAAATTAGGAGCCAACTCAGCATTCTCATGGGTGTCTATGAGAGTTTGAGGTATAGGGTAGATGCCCTCAAATAAATTAATGAGGGGCACATCAAGATCTCAGCTGCCCAACTCAACGCCTGTGCATCAGACAACACAGGCAGAATGCACTGGTCCCACAGCAGCTAGTTATCGTTGGTGATTCTATTGTCAGGGAGATGGAGAATATATTATGCAAAAAGGATAGGTGGAGCAGGATCAGAGTATATTTGCCAGGGGCAAAATTTGATAACGATGTAGGGCAGATATCATCTTTTAAGGGCACAAAAGGTGATACTGTTGTACATGTTGGCACTAATGACCTTAAGAATGAGATCTACAGATTTACTTAACAAGTAGGGGCTCACATCTGGTGAGTATGGAATTGGCACACCCAAGGTCCTGAGCTGGATATGATCATTCTTCTCTTTCTTGGTGATTCTCTTCTATTTCTGACTCTCTCTCTCTCTCAGGGTAACTTGGAAATTTTTTTTAGCTGGTGCACATAAGCCTCAGACTTTCTTGCACTACATGGCTAGTAATAATAATAATAAGCACATCTCAATGTTGAAAAAAAAATCCCGAGTTACGGTTAAATTTGAAAGTGTCTGCAATTCTGCCCAGACAATAGGAATATACGGATCAATCAATTCGGCATTGGAGAGATTGTGCAAGGCTCATGAGGGAGAATTTTTTTCAGCGTGGTCTGTGCTTGCTGATGGGATACCCTTAAATAGAAAGGGAGCTAGAATATTTGCTGATGCTATAGAGGCAGTGTTAGGCAGGTCAGAAAACTGCTAACTTGGAGGGGGATTCACAAACTAAAAGATTAAATGCGTCACCAGCAGAGACTAAAGTGATTCTTGCACTGCTTCTATTGTAATGAGGAGCAGCCTAGAGAGCAAATTGCTGGGAGTAGCTCAGGTGCATGTACACCAATGCAAGAAGTATAGTTATAGTAAATAAATTCGATGAATTTGAAGTACTGATCAAGACATCAAAGGCAGATATTGTTGGGATAATAGTGTGTCTCAAAAAACTATACACACTTTTACAGCCCACAAATAAATAAATTTTTTTCTTTTTTAGCTGCAACCAATTAAAAATTATGGCTGAAACGAGACAAAGCTTTGAAGAAAGGAAATTCATCCTAAAGTGCTAGTGGAAGAGAAAAGATGTTTCAGAAGGGAGTTTGAAAGAGATCCATAAATGCGGCTCACCATTTCTCGCATTAGAGATAAGTTTGAAGAGAAGGAACTGTTCAAGATGTCCACAAACATTGTTTCGGAAGACCGCGGACTTCCACAAGCCCAAAAAGAGAAGAAACAGTAATGGAAACATACCAATGTTTTCATTACTGTTTGTTCTCCAAGGAAATCTGTTCAGCAAGCAAGCGTGAGATAGGCATTTCAAAAGATAGCATTCATTGCATTTTGAAGCGCAGACAAAGAAAATGAATGGCTATCAGTTTCAACACTTGCGATAGTTCAAAATAATTCCACATCTGTCCTCTTTAATTTGAATTATAAATCTTAGATGTATCTGAATTTAAACTGTAAAAATAAATATTCAAAGTGTGCATACATTTTTTTGAGATGCCCTTGCTAACAGGAGAAATTCAAAGTGCAGAATTGGAATTTGGAGAGTATGTGTACAGAAAGGATTATGCTGTTAGTTAAGAAACACAAAATCTAATGAAGTGCATCCAGTTGACATGGGTGGACAGTGCAATGATGAGTCAGTTTGGTGTGACATAAATACTAGGAAAGGGAAAATGAGAGTAGGAGTGACTCTGATGAGTATAATGAGCAATTGTGCAGAGAAATAGAGTGGGCCAGTAAATTAGTGTCTTATAATGGGGGATTTTAATTTCACGGATATTGACTAGAATTTGTGAGTTGGTCACTCACACACTAGCAAGGCTTTTGTGGATTTATTGGATGACTGTTTTCTACAGCAGCATGTTAGAGGCAACAAGAGGGAGTAACATTCTTGATCTGATTTATGAGCAGTGATTACTCACGCATTAAGAATTAGCAGATAAAGGAACCGCTAGGTGACAGTGATCACAGTGTACTGATGTGGGATTTACACAAAGATGTAACTACCATCAAGTGTAAAGGAAGGGTTTTTATTTTCATAAACCTGACTAAAGAGGTCTCAGAGAGTTTTTAAATTCTATTCAGTGGGACCAACTGATGATGTTAAAAACAGTGAATTCTAAATGGAAAGCCTTCAAGCGCAATTAATCTTAGAAGCTATTAGGCTTTTCATACCAACTAAGAAATACTATTCAAGATTTAGACCTAAATGGAGTCAGATGAACTAATGAGGCTCGTGGAGAACAAAAGTGTGGGATGCATATAAATTATCAGGTGACACAGAAGCCTATGGCAGATGTAATCAAGTCACAAAGGAGGTTAGGGAATGAATCAGATTGGTCCACTTGATGATCCTGCTCAGATAGCTGACAGTCTGAATGAGTATTCTGCATCTACATTCATACATGAGGAATGCTATAAGGAAGGGGAGGACAGAAGTTTACTAAACTCTAACAGGGAGCTAAATGATTTTGTAATAACGGAGAGCAAAGTGGAGGAGAAATTGTTGAAGTCAAACATAAAAAAGGCAACTAGGGCAGATGAAATCTATCTAGTTATATTGAAGGAGGCAGCGAGGGAACTAAGCAAACATTTAGCTATAATTATGAGAGCATCCTTAGATTCATTGGAGATATGGACTGGAGATGTGCAAATGTATCCCCCAATTCACAAAGGGTGATGGAAATAATTATACACCTGTTAGTTTAACTTCTGTACAGAGGAAAATAATGGAGTCACTGGTTAAAGAAGTGATGCAGGATAACCTAGACAAGACTGCAGTAATAGTTCAGGCATGGGTTTAAGGGGAAGTCTTATCTGATTGGATACTATGATGTGGGCACCAAGGAACTAGATGCAAAAAATAATTTTGATACTGTTGCACATGGAAGACTACTGTACAAATTGGAGCAGTATAGCATTAAGGGTGGTTGAGTGGGAGAAGACAGTGGTAATCAATGGTTATTACTCTTCATAGACTAATGTCATTAGTGAGGAGTCCCCCAGAGTTCAGTGTTGGGCCCATTGTTTTTTTGTATATTTATCAATGATATTGATGAAGGTATATCAATCTTAATTTCCAAGTTTGCAGATGATACAAAGGTTGGCAGGGTTGTTAATGACAGTATGTTACTGCAACAGGATATAGAAAACCTGGGCAGGTGGTCTGAGAAGTGGCAACTGAAATTTAAAATTGACAAATGCAAAGTACTGCATATGGGTAGAAGTAACCCCAGAGAAATGTACCAACTGTGCGGTACTACGTTCAGGGTGGTAAAGAATGAAAAATACCTCTGGGTAATTGTGCAGTCTGATATACAGGAATTTTTCTAGCAGGGATAAGGAGATGATTATCCCATTGTATAAGGCAATGGTCATGCCACATCTTGTGTACTGCATACTGATTTGGAGGCCTCACTTTAGGAGGGATGTAGAACTGCTGGAATAGGTACAGAGAAGGTCAATTGTGATTGGTGAGGGCAAGAAATGAATGCTCTTAGCTGGGCTGCTGTTCTGCAAATTGCAGCATATGGAGATTAGGTGACCTGATTGAGGTTTTAAGGCTTTGAATGTATTGAGTAATAGTTTTGTGGAAGTTTGGCTTCAGCCAGTAGGTGGTTGATTGCTGAAATGAACTTCCATCTTTTGTTGTGGAAGTGGATAGGGTAAATGGGATTTTTTTTTTTGGCTGATGCTGTATAAGCATCAGTGAAAAAAAAAAAAAAACTTGCTTTTTTGCATCATTTGCCACTACTAATAATTTCAATTCATCAAAGTTATTTACAACATTCCTGACATTAGAAAGAGGCAAACATTTGCTTATACACTAACAAAGTCTTTCCAACAGTTAAAAATGGAAAGATTATTTCTGTTACAAACATCCTTGATTATTATTTTCTGACTCAATGTTTTGATCATAATTATTTGTGGCAAGGCAGTTACCAGTCTGACATATGCAGTTCTATAGCTCACCTTATCAGTGCTTAGTATCGTGATGTCTTCCTGTATCCTCCCACCACACACACTGCAGGTCCCAAAAGGAGAGTTTAAACTAATGTAAGAATCAATGCTATCTTTGCTTATGGTTGACATTAAATTATCGCTACATCACAGTAGCAGTTTCCTGAAAATCTAACACTGCCCTCACACTACTAGAAAATATTCTTGCACCTTTTCCAGTCAGGAAGGGCAGGCTGATAATAATTTACCTTTCCCAGAGCTTTGCACAATTAACCAACAAGGCTTGTGCCCTGAATACCCTCCTGTAATGCCTGAAGAAAAATTTTGCTTTCCAGATTTGTAATGATGTTGGTACCTGTATTTGCAACATCATTTTTGTTCCCCTAAAAGATAACTGTTTTAGTATTACTAGTGGCATGTGCAAGAAAGCAAGCTTATAAAGCATTAGCCAATTAGCAAAAAAAAAATCTCACATCACCTGTCCATCCCCTCCAATAATTTGTCTATGTCTTGCTTGAATTTATTCAAACTACCCACTTCCACAACAACAGATGGAAGTTTGTTCTAACAATGGATTACCTGATGGCTGAAGGTAAACTTCCACACAACTGTTGTGCAACCATCTTTCCTCAGTTTGAATTTATGCTCTCTCATGTGTGTAGTCTAGGCAAAAGTTTCTGTTTAGCCCAGGTATTCAATCTCATTTCATATTCTCACTCTGTATCTAACAAAAATAAAATAAGAGAAAGAATGCCATCAGCAATGAGCATGCTTAATCCCTTCAAAGCCTTAAATACCTCAATCAGATTATCTTGCAGGTGCCTTGTCTCCAGATACTGCAATTTGCAGAACTGAAACCTTTCTTGGTAAGACCACCCTTTTGTTCCCTTCACCAATCTCATTGCCCTTCTCTGCACTCTTTCCAGCAGATTGACATCCTTCCTAAAATGAGGCCTCCAGACCTGTATTCAGTCTAACCACTGCCTTGTACAATAGGATAATCACCTCCTTATCCCTGCTAGCAAAGTTCCTTATATCAGTGACAAAGCCTTATCAGTTGTCCTTGACAGCCTGTCTGCACAATTACTCCAAGGTCTTTTTCATTTCCACTACCCTGAGTATAGTACCAAACAGTTGGTACATTAATCTGGGATTACTGCTACTCATGTAGTACTTTGATGATGACTTTTATCCATGACAGATATATCCCAGTCCTGTTAAACAATATATTTCCTGTTTCTCTACAAACTGAACTGTCTGGAATTACCACTTGCTGTGACACCAATGTTTTCTCCCCCTGGGGATTGCTCCTTGCAACCAGATGCACACAGGGGTAGGACCTCAGAATACAATCAGCTCCCTGACTACATTCTTTCCAGGGTGTAACGGTTTTCTTTTCTTTTTTCTTTTTTTTTTAAATTTTTTTATGAAAACCCTAAACACGAGAAGTATTAGAACCCTAGTACCATGCATGGGCTGGAGGTTGAGAGGATGTAGAGATGAGTCATTAATTAATTAATCTAACTGCCCTCTTTTGAATGGAATCAAAAAGCCTGAGAGAGGTTTTGGGGACACCACCCCAAATGTGGGAACAATATTCCATGGTAGGGTGAACAGCTGTTTGGAAGAAAAGTAACGCTGAAAGCAAAAGAGAAAATCCAGTTTTTTAGATGCAGAGGAAGCAATATTTGTATTGTGCTTATGCCAAGAGAAATTAGAAGTTAGGGTAATCCCCAATAGAGATATATGATCTTGCCTAGAAATCGGAGTGTCATCAAAGATAAGTACAGGAGCAGAAGAATTCTTTTTTGTGACATATAAGACAGGACTGAAATCAATTAAGTTATCTTTGTCCCACTGGAGAATTACCTGGAGATTAGCATTTAAAGAATTGGTAGTGGATATTTGAGAAGTCGAAGCTGTTTGAGCAGGACAAGGTTTCTCAAACTAGAAGGTGGAATAAAATTGCTGTCATCAGCAAAATTATAGATATGATTTCTGGTCAATGGAAGGTCATTAATATACAAGAGGGAAAAGAGTGGGAGAAAGAACCGAACCTTGGGGAACACTAGCATTAGTGGAGAAGTTAGGAAACAGAAAGCTATCTACTATCAAATGTAGTGAGTAGTCAGAGAGAAAACTGGAGATGCAATTATAAAAAACAGTTGGAAAACCATAATAAGATGTAAGCTTATTTAGAAGATCTTTATGTCAAACATGATCAAAAGCCTTTAAAATGTTAAGAGCACTGCTTGAGTTTCACCAAACTTTTCCACTGAATTTGTCCATAGATGAACACAGATGATATAAGCCAGAATATCACTGATCAGATGGGAAGTTTTTGTTTAGCCCAGGTATTCATATTCTCACTCTTTGCACCTAACAAAAATAAAATAATCACCCTAACATTGTATCCTATTCTGAATATATGCATATGCAAGAACAGCTGACTTTCAGGAGAAAAATTGCATGTAGCAATTCTCAAAAGTTGTTTCCTTCTTCAACTGTTATAGTTAACCATAATATTTAAAAAAAAAAAAAAATTGAAAATAAAATTGCATCACTATCCCTAAATATCAAAAATATATGTGCATTTTATTATTATAAATCTACAGAATTAAATAAAAGAAAAATAAATAGTTACGTTTCTCTGCTGCTTACTGAATCTTCATTTGATACTTCCACAGAAATCCACTCAAACTTGATGCCTAAATTTCCTGGCAATAACAGCTAGAATTTAAGGTAACTTTTAAATTGTATATATGCTTTTATTATTCAGTTTAAGAAAACTATAACTTTACTACAACATAAAAACAGAAAGAAATTTAAATACCAGGATTTATAAAACCTAATCTGTTTTGAATAGGCTCAAAATATGTGGCTGTCTCTTAAATCAACACATAAGGAATTTTAATTGAATTTCCAAGGTTATAATTTTTTTTGGGTCAACCTCTCCTCTTTTGTTAGCCATAAGGCTAACAAAAAAAAACAACAACAAGCAGTATTTTTGCAACAACCAGACTGTTTTTGCTTTATTTATTATTTTTTCTATTATATAGTAATAGATAATGCCTTAATCTTTATGCCTTCTTTTAAAAACAAACTATCCAACAATAACGATGCACTAAACTCTACCTGAATGATTAATGATATTTACCAAAAAAAAAAAAAAAAGTAATGATATTAGGATATTAAAACATAGCTGCTGACACTGGATTTACAACGGAAAATCTTTGCTTTTTTTTTACTTAAAACTCGGTTTTACTCACCTTTTTCTTTTCAAAAATAAAAAATGCTAAAATTGGAATTTTTTTTTTTTTTTTTTTTTGTGAATTTCTGCTTATTTTCGTCAATGAATTTGCCATAAAGTGTTCTGGGATAGTCTAAGGTTATTTTTAGTCTTTGACTATCCCAAAAGAAGTTTTCCAAGGGATGGAATTTTAGAACTTCTTAGAAGGCAAAATGACTTTAAGAGTATGAAATATTAACTACACATATAAAAATGAGAAAAGATATACATACATAAGTTTCAGATAATTTAAATGTTTCTGAATTTATAAATATTTTACTCTGCCTATGGGAAACATTTTTAAACTGAGGATTTCTAATTGCTTAACATTCTGTTCATTAAACTCATTACCAAAATGGAAGAATGAGTTGTTGTTGTTATTTGGTTTTTAGGAGCATTAGCAACTAAGGCCATATTGCTCCGGGGATATGTGGTGGTCATTCCCTGACCTTTCCGAATCCTCCGTATTTGGTGGTGATGAGCTCAAACCCTGGTCTAATCAACAAGCGTGTGCTACGCGCTGCTACTCCTTCCCACCTGGCTACGGAGGTGCCTGAAGAATGAGTTCCTTTGGAGTTTCAACATACCTTAAAAGGTCATAATTACAATAAGACAGAGCAATAATCCATTAAGTAATTCAGAACTGTTTGAAACCATCAGAGCTTAACACCACATTAATGAATTGGCCATAAAGTGTTCTGGGTTAGTCTAAGGCAAAATAGTCTTGTTCTCTGTTTTTGCTGTCATTTCATAATACAGTAGAACCTTGATAAGAAGTTTTCCAAGGGATGGAGGTTTAGATGGAAGGTTTCTGTTTAGCCCAGGTATTTAATCTCATTTCATATTCTCTTTCTTTGAACCTAACAAAAATAAAATAATCATCCTAACATTGTATCCTATTCTGAATACATGCATATGCAAGAACACCTAACTCTCATGAAAAAAATTGCATGTAGCAATTCTCCCAAGTTGTTTCCTTCCTCAACGACGTATCCAATTATGGATATCGAAAACAATTGTAATGTGTCACTTTCATTATATCAAAATGTTTATACAAAAAAGGTTTTATGGTTGAAAGCCTCTGACTACGGAAAATTCACTATTCGAATAAGTTAGTGCATAGTATCATTTTAGTTTAACGGACTCCGGAGTCGGGTGGTCAGGAGTGCAATAGACTGGGGTTCAAGCCCCTGACTGGTAAATATGGTTGATCTGCCAACCCGCAATGGACCAGCGTGGCAGATTATGGTCCATTTCCCTCAGAGTGAATTGTTGAGGAGGCTTCCATCCCGCACTGGGTTGATAATGGCTGCAGTTTACCTTTTTTTTTTTTATCATTTTAGTTCATAGCAAATCACCAAAGTAGGTGAAATGGCATTGTTTCTGTTATATCTCATATTGTGAATGCCTTCACGAGTTGCCCTGATACTAAACTACCTTCGACAATGGATTCTCGGTGGATATCACTACCCAGGGGCGGTGGTATCACCAAGAATAGGTAACATTATTCTTCTCCAGTGGTGCAGCATTGCTTATTGGAGGTAGTGCAATATCAGGGCAACTCAATGTGAAGGCATTCACAATATGAGATGTAAAAAACTATGACATTTCGCCTAATTCAGTCATTTACTACGAACTACAATGATGCTATACACTAATTTGTTCGATTGCCAAAATGCTTATATTGTTTTATATATTTTTTAATATAAAAATAAAGAATTTCTATATTTAAAAAATGTATTAAGCGGGAAAACAGCATTATAATAATGCACCATGTATTCTTTATCACATACTTTTTATGTGGAAAAATAATACATTACAATATATAGAGTTGAAATTGGGAATTAAGAAACCAAATCTAGTACATGTTACATGTTATTTGGTTTTTAGGAGCATTAGCAACTAAGGCCATATTGCTCCGGGATATGCGGTGGTCATTCCCTGACCTTTCCGCATCCTCCGTATTTGGTGGTGACGGGCTCGAACCCCGGTCTAATCAAGAAGCATATGCTACACACTGCTGTCCTTCCCACCTGGCTACGGAGGCGTGCCAAATCTAGTACAGGGGAAAACTTCTTATGTGGGAATTTCTTATCTAGGTTCTACTGTATTTGTGTAATATGAAACTAATTAATGCTGTCTTTCAAGTAAGATGCCAAAGAAATATGATGTAAAATTCCAGGAAACAAATACTCAAAATTTTTCATGGATTGTAAAATCTGAAAATGGCAATACATTGCTGTATGTATGTATATAGACACAATTTTTCAATCTCAAGTAGCAAGAGATGCAATGTAATCAAATAAATAAGCATAGAAAAATATGAATAAATAATTTTGAATTTTATGGTGAGGATGATATTATTTATTTATTTTTTTTATGTGAACCCCAAACACGAGAGGTATTAGAACCTATAGTACTTAGTACCGTGCTTGGGTTGGAGGTTGAGAAGACGAAAGAAGATATTTGTTGACATTGGACTTGAACTTCTGTAGATTGTAATTTTCAGGAAATACGTATGAAGGAAGGTTGTTCCAGAAAACGGCAGTTGAATGAATAAATGAGGAAGATGAAAAGTTGGTTCTGTGGGTTTGAAGTTGGACAGTAAATGGATGTTGGCTGGTGGCGGCACGTGTTCGGACTGTTTTGAAAGAGAGAGCGGGAATTATAGAAGCCAATTCAGAAGAACAGTGCCCATGGAAATATCTGTAGAAGAGGCATGCAGCAGAAACAGTACGTCTATGAGAAAGCGAGTGGAGAGACTCTGTTAGAGATGAATCATTAATTAACCTAACTGCCCTCTTCTGAATGGAATCAAGAAGCCTGAGAGAGGTTTTGGGGGACACCACCCCAAATGTGGGAACAAAATTCCATGGCAGGGCGGATTTGCGATTTATACAGAGTGAGCAGCTGTTTGGAAGAAAAGTAACGCTGAGAGCGAAAGAGAATACCAAGTTTTTTAGATGCAGAGGAAGCAATATTTGTAATGTGCTTGTGCCAAGAGAGATTAGAAGTCAGAGTAATCCCCAAAAGAGATATATCCTTTTGCCTAGAAATTGGAGTGTCACTAAAAATAAGCATAGCAGCAGAAGAATCCTTTTTGAAAGATATAAGACAAGACTGAGTTTTAGAAGGGTTGAAATCAACTAAGTTGTCTTTGCCCCACTGGAGAATTACCTGAAGATCGGCATTTAAGGAATTGGTAGCAGATTTTCGAGAAATTGAAGCTGATTGAGCAGGGCAAGGTTTCTCAAAATGGAAAGTTGAATGCAATGTGCTATCATCGGCAAAACTATGGATAGGATTTCCAGTCAATGGAAGAAGGTCATTGATATACAAGAGGAAAAGAGTGGGGGAAAGAACTGAACCTTGGGGGACACCGGCATTAGTGGAGAAGTTAGTAGACAGACAGCCATCTACCATCACCCTCAGTGAGCGATCAGAGAGAAAACTGGATAACCAATTACTAAAAACAGTTGGCAAACCATAAGATGGAAGCTTGTTTAGAAGACCTTTATGCCAAACACCATCGAAAGCCTTTGAGATGTCAAGAGCAACTACTTGTGTTTCACCGAACCTTTCCATTGAAGTAGTCCATAAATGGATAACATAAGCCAGAATATCATCAGTGGATCGACACTGACGGAATCCATACTGGCGATCGTTGATCAGACGGAAGGTTTCTAGGTAGTTTAAGAGTTGGCGGTTAATTGATTTCTCCATTACTTTAGAAAGAGTAGAAGTAATTGCAATGGGACGATAATTGGATGGGAGGGATTTGTCACCCTTTTTAGGAACTGGCTGGATATGAGCAAATTTCCAAGCAGAAGGAAAAACACCTTTGGAATAAGAAAGTGAAAAAAGGCGGCAAAGAATAGGAGTAAGTTCAGGAGCACAGATTTTGAGAAAAAGTGGAGAAATACCATCAGGACCTGGAGCTTTCTTAGCATCAAGATTCATCAAAATCCTTCTGATATCCTTTTGACGGAAGACCACAGGAGGCATTGAATGGACCGTGTTGGGAATGGTGGGAGGTGTTTTACCAAGTTCATTAATACATGAGCTGGAAGAAAAATGGGATGCTAGCAGGTCAGCTTTATCCTTGGCTGAAGTGACAACAGAACCATCTGGTTTGGACAGAGGTGGAAGCAGAGATGGGCAAAAGTTGCGGCCAATAGCTTTGGCAAGAGACCAGAATGCTCGGCTACCATTAGGGCAAGAAGCAAGTTTTCTACTCTTAGCCTGTTCGAACTCTAGTTTGGACTGATTAATAACTGCTTTACAATTGTTGCGAGCTTTGGTGTAGGCAGAAAATGAAACTGAAGAATTAGAAACAAGCCAATTACGATATGCAACATTCTTCTCTTGAACAGCCTTAGCACATTTATTGGAAAACCAAGGTTTAGATAAAGGACGAGATTTTAAAGTGGAGTGTGGGATAAAGGAATCCATTCCTGCAAGAATAATTTCACTGACACGATCTGAGCAAACGTTGACATCAGGAGTTTTGAAACAGTAATCCGACCAAGGAAAAGAAGAAAAGAAGTCTCGCAGGTCATCCCATTTTGCATTCTTGTAATGCCAAACAACACGAGGTTGGGAATAGCCATGAGATAAAGGTTCCATTGGAGAAGAGACAATCACCAAGTTGTGATCTGAAGTGCCTAAAGGACCTCTCACTCCGACCGTGTACTTAGAAGGGTTGTTTGTGAGAAAAAGATCAAGCGTATTGGCTGTATGATTCGGATTGTCCGGTATTCTTGTAGGTAAATGAACAATCTGTGCTAGGTCATTAGTAATTGCAAAAGCCTCAGCATCTCGACCTGCTGGGTCGGTGTGACTAGAAAACGGAAGCCAGCTGGAGTTGTGAACATTAAAATCACCAAGGAAAATTACCTCACTGTTAGGAAAGTTGGACTGGAGAAAGTCAAGTTGCAACGAGAGGAAGTCAAAGAGCTCCAAGTGATTAGTGGAGTTGGGAGAACGGTAGAGACAACAGATGAATTTGACACAATGAGGTAGAGAGATTTTAAGCTAGAGAAGATCAAAGAAAGGAGATTCCAAATTGCCAAGTCTCTGACAGGGAATATCAGAATGGACATATGCACAAGTACCACCTTTGAGGCGAAAGGAATCATACAGCGAATAATTTGGGCATCTGAGATGAGCAGTAGTTGAATCAACCGATAACTGAGATTCTGTCAAAAAAAGTACATGGGGTTTGGCACACTGCAAGTTGAAATGGACATCGTTGAGATTAGAATCGAGACCACGTATATTTGTGAAATGAATTAGGAAATCCTTGGGAGGTTTAGATCTTTTCGCAGATAAGCTTGTTCTATTAGTTTGACAATTCATGGTGTATTCAATAGTAAGAAAAAGTGGGTGGGACATGCTGAATGAAGTAATGAAATTTTTGGATATGGCGTACACATGGTAAGAATATACCCAGATCCTTGACATAACGTGGCCTCGACAATGCTTCCCGCATACACACTACTCGGACTCCCTCCAGTCACTATCTGGCAGAGTACAGGTAGCAATATTATACACTAGCTGATCTGGAAGCCTCCTAGAGAGTTACCAATAGGTTCGGTCCGGTGTACTAACTAGCGGCCGGCCTGCGAAAACCGTTTTAGAGCTGTACCCTCGAAATGTACCCATTATTTGTGCCAAATGTTGATTTGCATTTTTTTTTTTTTCATAGAACATAGTCTTGCTCTGAGTTGTATATGCAGGCATATTTTTCATAAATATGCTTCCATGACAGAACAAAAAAAAAAAAAAAAAAAAAAAAGGGACTGTGGAAGGTCAAAAAATGACAGACTTAGTGAAATTGCATGGATGGAGAAAGAAAAGGCACTGAAAGCTCAAAAAAATGGGCTACTTTCAATTGCTACAAATGGCAGTAATCAAAGTGATATCAAGCTGTATCCCATTATGGTAAACTTTTGTAAAAAAAATTGTAATATTGAAAGCAGTTGCTCTCAGTGCCAGCACTGGAAGTGACTCTACAGGGTGCAACATTGCACACCTGAAGGCATGTGGGATTCCATAAAAAAAAAACTGTCTAACATTTAGTGGTGATAATATGCCTGTTAAGGCACACCTAAAGACTGGTGTAGTAAAATTATTAAAAGAGGAGATTGAGCACCTGTTGGTAATAGGTTGACCTTGTCGTCATATTAATTTGTGTGCTGAAAGGATTTGCAGACCTTCCTGTGAAACTGGATGAATACTTGGTGAAATTTACAACTATCTAGAATTAAGTGTTAAAATATAGATTTAAACAATTTCAACTTATGTATACCACTGAAGTAAACAAGGTATTGAAGCACACAAAAAAGTCTTTTTAAGAACTTCTAGAAAGAAAAAAAAAAAAAAAAACCTCTCTTGTTTTTAACCTGTTTTGGCCCAAAAACCTCCTGTTTTCAACCCTGCTTACAAATGGATGGTCTCCAGTTTTTTGAAAGTCAAAAGTTTAAAGTTTTAAAATCAAATATATAAACATAGTACATGATAGCTACATGTAGGCCAAACATCAGCTTTTTCTTGCATGTCATTAAATTCAATAGGTCCAAAATTGATAAAAATTAATATGTTTGTGTATTTGAAAAATAGGAAATATTAAACTTCTCAGAAAACTGGAAGACAAACTTAATGTCTGTTGTCAGATGTGTTTATACTCCAAGGGTTCAACAACCTCATTGTAACAGCAGTCATAAATTCTAAGTTAACAATGTTCATGCCCTATACAAAACATATAAATAAATTAATTAATAGATCTGTATTTTGAATGAAATGGTTTTAGAAAAAAAAAAAAAAAGACTTTGAACACTGGATAGCATATTATGCATATGTAAAATATGCATTCCCATATAAAGTATATAAATTAAAATATGTAATACCTAATAACATATAATAGATAAAAACTGTTAAAAATATACCTGGAATAAAATTAATTAAACATAAAAATAACATTGTAGCTTTTGGCTTCTACCAACTATAAAAATTTTGGAGCAGAGGTTATATATATATACCCGTGCCCAAGGGATGATGAAAGTAATGAACCATCATGGGGATGCATTATTTATGTCAAGGAATGGGGAGGGAAAGAAAAATGAAAAGGGTAGAGTGGAATAGGAAATATGAGTAAAAAAACAAAAAAAAAAAAAAAACAAACAGGCATGGGAAGGAATAAAAAAAAACATGTCAAACCCTCCTTTGCAATCTACACAATTAAATTATCATGAATATTTTGACAAGTGTTTGGTAAGTACTGGAGTGAGGTACATCAAGATTCTGAAACAAATACTTGATTAAATATATAAAAGTTTAGTTTAATAATCAGAGAATTTGCAGTACTTGTTTGTCTTACTATTAAATTGTTCTTTCTGGTACAAATCAGATGATGTTTACCAGAAAGAACAGTTCAATAGATTCTGTAGCTCAATAAATTGATGTGAGTACTTCTTTATCTTTTAACTAAAGGGTAAAAACTTTTCTCTATGTGACTAGGTTCCCAATACATTGCAGGTTTTGGATATCTGGTTCCATTTTGGCTTGTGTCATATTAGCTTTAAATGACAATAAGAAAAGAAATAAGAGATGATAACAGAATTAGAAAGTTCAATAGCAACTTTAGTTTCATGCAAAGGAATTCTGTTAATTTACAAAACATATGCCTTCACTTAAATCATTTTTGTTCAATATATATTTCTAATAACTATGGTGGCCACTGCAATATAATCTAACTTCAATATTTTCCATTTTATCACATCAGGAGTAGTGTACAAATGTTAACTTTCTTTTTAAATACACGTGGTAAGTCCAGTTAAACTCACAGATGTTATTCCAATTGATTCCACATGAATCAAATTAACTGCTCATATATCTTTCAATGAGTAACTAAAAATCATAGGAAAATGCTTCTACTTGCATTTTAACCATTGTTAACTTAAAATTCATTATTTATCAATTATGATGTTATTAAATAATGAATTATAAATTTGTAACCCAAAATTTACATTACTAGTTCTGGCTAAACTGTTAAGCTACCTTTCCTATCTCTTGGTGTGGAACATTATGCATCCCTAGGGACATGCAACAGTCAGTTCTGCAAACAACATGTGCAGGAAATCCAAATATGCCAGCAGAGAATAACTGTGTTTATGCAAGTGCAACAATATAAAACAAATTATAATTCACTGGATTATATGAACACTCCATTGATATGCTTTAAATATCACTCTCAACTTCTACAGGTATATTATGAAAAATCAGTTGAGTGCAAAGGCTGATTTTGTCAATTCAGTGGCTAAGCATTTTTGGCAGGGGGGGGGGAAAGAACAATTCCTACCAAGGGATGAGAAAATGATAGATTATTTTATCTATCATTTTCTTAACAAGATCTAAAGTCAAGGGACTTTAGATCTTGTTACTAACTGGAATATGCCCACCTCCAGTCTCAACAGAGATAATGGTATGCAGATACATCCATTCTACTAGGATTGCCACTTCATTGGCAGTTAATTACAAAGATTATCCCCCCCCCAACAGATATTCTAACTGCAAAATTAAACGTTTAAGTTTTGAAGATAAGCCAAGCATCATAAATCAGGGTTGTTATACCTATTTCTGTTCAAGGTGTCTGGAAGTGATGTGAATAAATGATAGTCTGGAGTGTAATGCAAAAAATAATTCTTTCAATTTAAAAAAAAAAAAAAAAATCACAGTTACTCTCATTAAAGCCTGATAATTTAATTATGCAGTGACTTCTTAATTTATGCGAGGGTTATGCCAGAACATCTCGCACAATTTAAATTCACGGTTAATGTAAATAATCACCAAAAAATACGATAATAGGCTTTTGAGAGCAAAAATAAGCACAAAATAAAAAAATTATGCACTTCCAATAGACTACCAATTGACAATCTTTGACAAAATAAAATAAGAAAATTGCGGGGTATCGTGCTGGTCTCTAATGGCACTTTCCAGTAAATATGGTTGCCGTGTGATATTTTAAATTTGCGTAATTTAAACATGCATAAAGTAAGAAGTCATTGTAATACATATATTAGGCCATGTATGATCAAAGTGAATTAACTTTTCATAGCTTTAATCTCTGAGGTTACAATGGTATTGCAATTTTTATAATATAACTGCGATATATTTTCAAAGTGGTGTCATTACCTCCTGTGCTGTATAGTACCCTGATACTTAAAATGAAAGATGCCAAATGGTATACAATACAAATTTTAAACATAACCTAATAGAGTTGTTAATCAGCCTGTTTTTATGCCAACTGCTTCTTTCATTTTGGCAATTTAATTCATCACAGTGTTGTCAGGTGCAGCAATGACAATTCAGTAATGATTATAACCCAACCCAGTTCCAATTCATATCATATATTCAGATTACTTCACACTCCCCACCCCCAACTTAGAAATAGGTATAATTACTGTGATACAGTCAAAACTGACTTTAGAAATTTCATTTTAATGCAAGGCAGAAATTTCTTTTCAGCAATGCACAGTGTTATAGTGCAGCATGTTGCACCTATATGATTCATTGAAGCAAACTGGCTTCGCTTAAATTATTCAGCTGTTGATTTGATTGTAACAGTTCAAAATTAGTTATGTTCTTAATTTCATTATATGCAAAGAACAGCCTTTAGGCAATCTAATCATCACTGTATTTTTGATGAAGTTCACCACAGGGTTAACTTAGAGGAGCTTTGACAAACATATTATATAGAGTGATTTTTTATTCCCCCAAAGAACATAAAATATTATTTAAAATTAACACAAACTGTATTTAGCAGTGCTGGGAAATTCATGCCACATGTGTCTCCTATGTTTATTAATAATGTAATAATACATTGCAGTCAGAGTATGAAGTTGTGAAAAACATACTTCAGTGTTTCCCCTGACACAGAAATTTGTCTTCAATTGCTTTCTTCTCTTCCACGTAAGAATGGTTAATGGATTGTTTTGAAACACTGTCTTAAGGACAGAGAAATAACTTCAAAGATAAAAAATCAGGTGATGTTGGAGGCCATGATAGCTATATTCAGTCTTCTATCACACAACTTAGGGTAGTGGTTAAACTACCCTATTCTCAAAAATTTGATCCAAGAACTCCAGGACAACTTTAGAGAGTATTCATCAGTTTTACCAACCAAATCTCCAAACCTTTCTCTATAGAGATGATGATGTTGGTATTAAAACTTTGAAGCTTGCAAAACTGGAAAGAAATAGCATGTAAAAAAAATCATCCAAAGGAAAAAATTGCTCTACACATTACTTTGTTATCAGGCTTCTCACATTATGTAACTATATTACAAAATACAAGGAATAATTTTTCAATATTTGATTTAAATTAAACCTTTTTGTTGATAGTGGAAAACATATCTAATTTTCTTTGTAGATAAATCATATGGAAATTTAATATTCAATTCGGTGAATGCTAAATTATACTGCCATCACTTTTTCATTTCTGACAGGAACAAAATAAGAGATATGCAGCACATGGAACCCAAAGTTCAGATAGATATTGAGTAAATGTAGTACAAAATGACATGTGATAGAGGGAAGTTATGTCACAGACCAAATAATTTCTATAGCAACCTGAAGGGCAACCAAGCATGACTGCTTCATAATGGGAGATTTCAATCTACTTCTTACAGGTTGGAAATAATGGACAGGCAGCAGATTTCTGAGTCTGGATGATTGTTATTTATTCTAACATGTCAGAAAATGTAGAGGGGCAATAATATTCTTGACTTCGTTCTTACCAAGGATCCAAAATTTGAGAGTGTAGGAACCAATAGTGGGTAGTGTCCAAAGAGATTTCTGTGGTTGAGGTAAAAGGGAAGGTCTCCAATTTCAAGAGAGGGGGACTGTAATGGATTGAGGTATTTCTTAGACCTATTAATTGGAGAGAGAACTGTTAGCTGTTGGACACAAGTTCATTATGGAAAATATTCAAGGGATTCATCAACCCAAGCACGGTACTAAGTACTATAGGTTCTAATACCTCTCGTGTTTGGGGTTCACATAAAAAAAAAAAAAAATCTTGGAGGCTATCAATGCATTTGTTCCAGTAGAGAAGTTCAGTTTTTATACATGAATACAAAAAGGAAGAGAGCAAATCAGATAGGTCCTTTACTTGCTCAAACTGGAAAAGTCAGAGATCCCAGTAGAAGCAGCAGACAAATTGAATAAATACTTGGCAATAATCTCTGCAGTTGAAAGACCATTCAAATCATGAAAAAGCAGAGACCATTAGTCTTGGAAAAAATATTGGGAGAAGAAACTACTGGAACTGAGCAAAGGTGAGGCTTCAGGAGAAGTTTGTATTCATCCTGTCATATTAAAAAAAGGGTACATGTTGGACTCCCCCTGGATTAGAGGAGTCCAACATGTACCTGGACTCCCCCCCCCTGGATTAGAGGAGCCTCAAAGTCTCCCAATCCACAAAGGAGGTGCAAAGGATGCAATGAGTAATCAGATTTCAGTGGTGGGTAAGGATCATGGAGTCTCTACAATACGGGACCATCTCCATAAGAATAGTATCCTTAGTATGGGTTCGTAAAGGAGAATCTTGCCTGACCAATCTAGTTAATTATCAGGAAAGAAGTCAAAGCAATTGGATGCAAGAAACAATCTTGATATCACTTATCATAATTTTAATAAAACTTCTGACACAGTTAGCCATAAAAGGATATCACATAAAGTAGAGCAGATCGTTTGTGATATCAAGGACTGGCTAAAAGACAGGAGGCAGAGAGTAGTCATAAATGGACATTCCTCAGGGTGGACCAGTGTAACAAGTGGAGTACCCCAGGGATCAGTGGTGGGGGCCAGTTCTGTTTCTTATCTTGCTTAATGACATTCTTGAGGGAATGTTGTCAATGTTTGCTAAAATTTAAAGATAAGAAGGGTGGTTAATAACCAGAACCAGATAATTTTGTTTCAAAATGACTTAGATCAGTTGCAAAAATAGTCTGAAAAAGATCATATGAGGTTTAACACATATAAAGTTCTGTACTTAAGGAACAGAAATCCAGGAGTTATAAGCCAATGGGAGTGGTCTAGGAAAAAAAGACTTAGGGATTACAATTCATTCAAACATGAAATTTTTCACACATGTAAATAGGCAGCTAGAAAGGTGCTCATGGTATCTTATTTATTATATATATGACCATTGCAAATAGGGAAAAGGACGTCATAATCCCATTGTAAGACTGCAATCAGAATACTGTGTCCAGGTCTGCAGGTCACAATTGAAGAAAGATAGAAAAGACAGAACTTCTAGAAAAGGTTCAGGGAAGGGTAACTATATTGGTAAGGAGGTGTTAGCTGTCCATAATAAAGAATGGCTTAGAAAGTGAAGACTACAAAGCTTGACAACCAGATATCTTGGGGGGGGGGGAATCTAATAGAGGTGCGTAGGAAACCCTGAAGGGAATCAGTAAAATAAATGAAAGAGGCATATTTTCTGGGGATTAACAGAAGGTTGGAGCTCATGAATTCACTTCTGGCAGCATGCAACAGTGTTTGATAGTTTAGTAAAGTTCAAAGCTGAATGGACAGATTTTTTGGCAAGGAAAAGGTACAAATGACAGAATTTTTTTTTCACATATGCAGAAAGAAGATGCTTCCTTGCATTATTTTTCCATTATAATACTAATACTATTGAAGACATCCTCTCACATTAGTAGTTCTTACTTCTGAATGTGAAAATAGGCAAAAATATATGAATTTCATCTACCTATTTTTTTTTATGCTTAAAGGACTAGCTGAACTTCTGTGTTTAATTTGAATGAACATATTTTTTCAAGACTTAAAAACTGCTGTATGGAAAAGCACCTGGACTGTTCTGTTCACTTAATATGTGTTTGTAGCCAGAATATTCCAAGTGCTTTTTCACATATTAACTAAGTCATGTAGCTTTTGATATATTAAGACATTACTTTTTTTTTCATATTCTCTATAAACACAGTAACTGTATTTATTGATACGATCTTGTATACTTTCAGATTATAAATATAAAATGATGTAAATTGTTAAAAAAAAAAAAAAATTCACAATGTTCGGGCATGGAAGAAAGCTCTTTATTTAAATAAAATAGTTTGAAGTCACAGGCCTGGACTCATCTCCTCAAAACAGTTGAGAAGATTCATTCAATCATTAATTCTTTAACAAAGATATTTGGTGCTCTTTTTTGGGTTTTTTTCCCCCTCTCTTCTTTCTTTTGGAAAAAATGTCAAATTAGCTAAAACACAAGAGCCAATAAGCTCTGGCAGCAGTACAGGAATTTTATTTCCTTCCTGGTCAGCATTGATAGTCATTGTCAGTCTACTTCTGAGTGAATTATTGAAATAGTGTATTATAACAAAGCAGAGAAGTCATATTTTGGGGGTCTAATGTCATGGCAATAGTCACTTTTAAACAAGATATGATGTACTGAGCTGCTAAACTGCTTGATCATTTAACATTCAGACTAATATATTTGGATTCCATTCTATCAAAAAGAAAAACTATATATATAAAACTAGACGCAAAAATGAAAACAAGAGTACAACATACAGAACAACTTTCTGTGGGATTCTTCAATACATTGTACTTTTCAAAAATTAATCACATATATTCAAGTATGTGAGGAAGAAAATGCTATCTTATCAAGGTGGAGAGTTCATTTACAAAAATGTAACAAAAGGTGCTGCTGCAGACTAAAGGAAGAAATTGCTCCATACATTACTTTGTTATTACCCCCCCCCAAAAAAAAAACGGTATGTCAACTATACTGCAACATACAACGATAGCTTTTATATATTTTTAAAATATTGAAAATAAAGGGAGCTACCATTATTCCTTAAATGTCTGCAGCTACTTGGAAAGGATAAATTTTTTTTTTTTCAGTATTTGAGTTGGATTACCTTGTTTTATTGAAAGTGGAAAAAATCCAATTTTGATTTCTTAAAAGTATATAAACCATATGGAAATTTAATATTCATTTCAGTTTCTATCTTCCTAGCAACCTTTTAAAGCTGCACATTTAATAAAGAACTGGTGAGCAACTCTAATACTAAATGCATTATGACATATTGCCATGACAATTTCTGAGTTAGGAGGCATCTTCTATGTTTTTTGCAGTATTTGTAGAAGCTTTCTCTTCTTCTGAGACATTTTCATTTTCCTCACAAGGTGAGTGAGAGAACAAGCTAAATGGCCAATTATCTACAGTCAGCGATGCTGACGAAGTACTAGCAGCTGGTATCTGAGGAGTCCATAGTGAGCTACGAAATGGATCAAATCCGCCATCGATATTAGCTGGTGCTGTTGAGGTGGGCTAAAGGAATTAAAAAATAAAAAGGAAATTACTGCTTTTTTAAATCATGATATGTCAGAAAAACTATAATTTCTTTATTCTTAGCCATTATCAATTGGACATAACAAAAATTATGATAAGATACTAATATTTAGAATAAACATGATTCTAGAGTCAATTTTCATATTATGAACCTTACTGTTGGCTCTTATTAATCAAAATGTCATTCCCAAAAATTTAATTTGTTTCAGCCCAATGTCATTGAACTTTTAACATACCTTCCTCCAATCATTTTTTTAACACTTTCGGAATAGAAATATTTTACCTGAAAACAATCTACCAAAACAAATATGTTATGGCTGGGAATAAAAAATTCTATTTCATATGTACAAATTTCAATTGAAAATAGTCAACCATCTGAATATCAATATTTTCAAAAATGAGCCTACAAGAACTCTTAGAATGTCAGTAGTTAGAAAGTGTTTCTATAATAAGTCAGATACACTTTTTATTAAACAGGCATTTGTAAAAGAAAGAACAAGTCTATTCAATGGTATTGATCTCTATCACTGTGAAGCTAACTGCCACAAACTACACTTTAAAAAAAAGAAGTACCATAATATCCCAGTAATTTAAAAACACATTGTAGATGTCATTACACCCATTATTGGTATTCAATGCAGCAAAATTGATGGCAGAACAGAAATACTTGGAAGAAACCACAAAACACAGATTTATAAATGGAAAAGGTGGGAAAAAGATATCATAAACCACCAATAAATTTGTAAAGTAACAAAAATTAAATTCATGCATATATAATCTGCAGTGGTAGAGCAAGCTCAGTGCTGAAGACCACACACAATTGGAAACAAATTCAAATTGAGAAAGGCCAGTTGTAGAGCAGATGTGCGGAAGTTTGCCTTTAGCCAAACTTCCGCACATCTTGTATTCTCATCTCAAAATTTTTCATATTTTCAGCGGGCGGTTGATTGTTGGAACAAGTTTCCATCTGTTGTTGTGGAAGTTGAAAGCTTAAATAAATTCAAGGAAAAACTAGATAAGCTATTGGAGGGATGAATAGGTAAAATTGGAGGTTTCGTGTTTTTTTTTTTTTTTTTTGTTTTGTTTTGCTGATGCTGTATAAGCCTGCTTTCTTGCATCGTTTGCCACTGCTAATGCTAAATATCTAGGTTCTACATTTATGATCTCATAATCATATTACTTTTATGGTTAGTGGTTTTTATCATTAAATGTCTATAAAATATCCATTATGACTGGACGGCATTCAGGAAATTCAAGGTATTCAAGGAAATTCCTATAGCTTAAAAGGCATAGTAAGGTAGTTAAAGCAGATATAAAATACTGCACTGAAGCTGGTGCTACTAGTGCTAAATTTGCAGCATGTACTATTATTACTATTAAATGTGTATTATTACTTTCTTCCAAGCAAATTACAAAGAAATGCAATCTCCTGATGGAGAATATGGAATATTCATTAGCATTAGAGAAAGGATATATATATAGCCTTTGACTTAATTTACATTATGGAGAAGGCTAGTAAAACTCTACAACAGATGGTAATAGGTTATAAAGGTATTTTTAAAGAAAGTTGTGGATAGTTTGTTCACTTCTGAAAAGAGCAGAATATGCACAACATATTGAACTACTGTTCGTTCATGCGTGTGTGTGTGTGTGTGTGTGTGTGTGTGTGTGTGTGTGTGTGTGTGTGTGTGTGTGTGTGTGTGTGTGTGTGTGTTGTTGTTGTTGTTTGGTTTTAGGAGCATTAGCAACTAAGGCCATATTGCTCTGGAGATATGCGGTGATCATTCCCTGAACTTTCTGCAACCTCCGTATTTGGTGGTCATGGGCTCGAACCCCGGTCTAATCAAGAAGTGTGTGCTATGCACTGCTGCTCCTGCCCACCTGGCTATGGAGGTGCTGCGTGGGTGTGTGTAAGGTTTGAGTTACTGCGCACACACACACACCAAAATAGCAAGCTTTACAAGGTGATATGTGTCTATATGTGCTACAAAGGGTCTATATGTACACAAAGTTGAAAATATCTAGTATGTGATTTCAAATGACTGCAAGTGGATTAAACTTATAGGAGAAGCTATTGATGCAAGTCTTGTGGCAGCTGAAGAATTGATCCCTATTCTGAAAAATATTACTGAGGAGGGTCGTTATACATTACCTAACACATTACAAATGCTACTTGAACATCGGTTCATGCACATCTTAACACATGAGAATTGAGGGAAGTACTGGAAAATGGATTAAGGTTAAACTAGGAGAGAGAGACAGGGCTGCACCTCATTGTCACTTCCTTCTTATAACTTTCATGAACTATTTAATAAACGGATGGAAATTAGTAATTTTGTTTATCTAAGAACAACCTTTAATGAAGATAGTATATATAGTAATGAATGTTATCTTGTCAACGTGATTACTTGTAAACTTCTGACTCTATGTTATGCCAGAGTATAAACAGAACATTTAATATATACAATGAAAGGAAATCAGAGTGAAAACAATGTATGGTACAATGCCAAATCTGTTGACACCCGCTGGGGCACAATGCAATGGTCACTTTGGAAAGCTCTGGGCTAAGGAAGTTGTAAACTGTTATCCATAATAATAGAGGTATCCTTAGATTCATATGAAAGCTCCATGTGGTTAGAAACATTCAAATATTTCTCCTACAAAAGGAAGTCGAACAACTAAAGGCCTGTCTGACTTCTGTGGAAATATTATGGAATTTACAATTATGGATGGAGTGTATTTTATAAGAGAGTCAAAACATTATTATATTAAGGGAGGATCTTCTCTATCCAATATGGTAAGCTATTATGAGGTAGTTACAAAGGAACTGAATACAATGGTTCTACAATTCACTCTAATTGAATGTAGAATCATACAAAACAAGGTAAACCAAAATAAAATATAAAAAGAATAATCAATGAACCTTACAAAATATCACTAGGTAATTTTGAAGATTGCACATAAAAACAATTGCAATCAACAAAATGCATGAGATTGAATAGTTCTTTAATAACTTACAGGAGTTGTAACACATGAGGTAGGTGAAGATGATCCTGGAATTACACTACTGTCATCTACTGAGAGATTGGAAACCAAATCAAGAGGTGAATCTGTTGAAGACTGACAGTTATCAGGCGATTTCCATAAATTAGATACAGAACTCCAGCTGTTATCTGATGGAATGTTCCATAAATGGGATGAGCCTCCCTGAGAAGAAAAATTCATTAATTATTAAAAGAATCAAGCACACTTTTACTAAAATAAAAATAATATTATAAACAGTCACAGATCTTTTTATGAATATATAATGTTTCTTCTGTACTAGCAAGAGTTTTTCATCGCCTATTGTGAATACTAGTAAGGGAAAAACCCACAAATGGCAAATATCAATGCGGTGGTATTACTAACTCTTATTTTAAAATTATTCCTTATTTAATAAATATAATTAAAAATATAAAAGCAATCAGGGTAATCCAAACTAGATTCTAGTTTTATTTATTATATTTTTAAGAACGATAATAAAATAATAATAAAGTTTCCATAATAAAGAGAGTTTGAAATTCAGTTCTGCTATCTGGGAAATGTTTGGCTTGATAGAGTTGGGGTTTTGTTGTTGGGTTTTTAGGAGCATTAGCAACTAAGGCCATATTGCTCCGGGGATATACGGTGGTCATTCCCTGACCTATCCGCATTCTCCGTATTTGGTGGTCACGGGCTCGAACCACGGTCTAATCAAGAAGCGTGTGCTATGCACTACTGCTCCTGCCCACCTGGCTACGGAGGCGCCTGGCTTGATAGAGAGTGAATGTTCCAGAACTAAGGAAGTTCAAGATACTCATAGGTATTAAAAGACCCACCAACCTTTTCATCAGCAGTCTTTTTATACAACACTAATTAGCAGTGTTCAATCCTACTTACCTTCAGTTTTTCTGTGAGCTGTGTAATTGAGTTATAGTGCATTTATCTGTGTGTAACTGTGTTTTAACTGTTTATGATGTCCTGTGGCAGTATTAATAGATGTGGAAAAGTCTTAGATAATCCAGCTGATGTCGCAGATGAAAGACCCTCAAAGTGAGAAAAAGCTGAGTGGCATGAAATTAGTGTTACAGAAATTACAGTATTGTTTATTACAAAAATTTTCAAACATAAAGGGTTTCTGGAATTGGTGGCATTTACCTAGTAATTTTGAGATGACAAGAGAGTGCACTGAACCATAAAGGTTAATGACTGTTAACCTTAATAGTTAAGACTTAGATATTGGAAAAAAATCCTGATAAGGTATGCATCATCTCTTGAGGGAGGGGTAAATACTAGACTGTATTTTATGTTATCACATTCAAGAGTAATTTTTTTTTTTTCTTCCATTTTGGAATAGCAGTTTGGTCTCAGGAAGTGGAAGGCTGAAGCAACCCAAAAGCATAATTGATCCAGACTTACCAAAAGAAACCTTACTAAAATGTCATCCAATAACTAAGTTTGAACTAGGGATGGAAAACTTGCTAGATTTTCTTTTAGCTAGGGGCTGCTTTACTCAATAAATGAATGAAAAAAAAAAAAGGGGGATGGAAAACATTGATGCAGATTTCTTCAATAGCCTTGACTTGATACATCACTTTCCTTAGCACAGTAAAATCCCTGTGGACAATGATGCATACTGCACTGCTCTTCTTGTCTTCTCTTTTGACACGATACATGTCAAGGAAGTAATATTGGAGGTTACTAGGGCTTTTTGTCCCACCTAAGAAATACTGTTGCGGTTTAGGCCTAAATGAAGGCCAGATGAACTAATGAGATTCATGGCAGAGAAGAAAAATGCATGGGATGCATATAAATTATCAGGGGACACAGAAGACTATGGTAGATATAAGCTAGTCTGCAATCAAGTCACAAAGGAGTTTAGGCAAGCAAAGGCAGATTATGAGAAGTCTTAGGCAAAGGATGCAAAGAGGAACAGCAAAGACTTCTTTACTTAAACTTTAGAAGGAAGGGGATGAATCAGATTGGTCCACTTGATATTGACGGTTTGACTGATGCTGATCCTGCTCAGATAGTTGACAAACTGAATGAGCACTTTGCATCTACATTCACACATAACAAATTCTGTAGGGAAGTGAAGGCCAGAAGCTTATAAAACTCTAGCAAGTAGCTAAATTATTTTATAATAACTGAGAGCAAAGTGGAGGAGGAATTGTCGAGGTTGAACATAAAAAAAGGAACCTGGGGGGGGGGGATATATGCAGTTATATTAAAGGAGGTAGCAAAGGAAGTAAGCAAACCCTTAGCTATAATTATGAGAGCTTCCTTGGACTCAGAGGAGATCCCAATGGACTGGAGATGTGCAAATGTATCCCCAATTCACAAAGGGGGGGGGTTCAAAGGGTCTACAAATAATTATAGACCTGTTAGTTTAACTTCTGTTCCGGGGAAAATAATGGAGTCACTGGTTAAAGAAGTGATGCATGATCACCTAGACAAGACTGCAGTTATAGTTCAGACACAGTAGGGGTTTGTTAAGGGGAAGTCTTTTCTGACCAATTTGATTGGATACTATGATGTGGTTACAAAGGAATTGCACAAAAAATAACACTAGCCAACAAAAAATATTTTTTGTCATACCTCCACAATGAAAATATGTGATTCTGGAGGAAATAAATGTGCCGATTCCGAAAATCACCATAAAAAGTCTATCATGTCAACATCAAAAGATGTACCAATGTTTAATTTAAAATAAAGGGTATGTATAATTAAAGTGCAAAAAAAAAATATATTATATGTTCTCTATAACTCATTTAACTTCAGAAAAATTATCATAAATCATAGCGAAATAGTTTTATATTTCAATAATATATAATCAGTATAAATGTAATTGCCCTTAAAAATGTTTGCTACTAAGGGATTTTCTCCTGTATTCCTGCGTACTGCCTCACAAGGAACCAGCAGTAATCCCCCATCATTACAGGATCCCAGCAACCTTGATATCGCTTTTCCATCATGGAAATATCTTGATGAAACTGCTCCCCTTGTTCATCACTCACATCTCCCAGATTTTTGGGGAAAAATTCGAGATGGAAATGAAGAAAATGAATTTTCAATAACATTTGACAGCTTATGTTTTTGTAGGCACTTGAGGAAATTAGATGCCACATTTCATAGCGTTCTTCTTTCCTATTACCCAAAAAACCATGAACAACCACCTTAAATGATCGTCACGCTGCCAATTCAACCTCCTTTAACTGGGTTTCAAACACATTGTCTTTCAGAAGTTTCCTAATTGGGGATCCTATGAAAATTCCTTCCTTAAGTTTGGCATAAGTTAAATTAGGAAAAACACTTCTCAAGTATGCAAATCTGTTGCCTTCTTTATCTAGCCCTGTCACAAAATTTTTCATCAATCCAAGTTTGATGTGCAGTGATGGAAGAAGAACCTTGTTTTATTGCGTTAAAGGAATATATTTTACATTACATTTTCCTGGTATGAACTCGTCCCAGTGTTGTACAACGTAATTCTTCTGTCGTACGGCTGTCCCACAAAACATAAAAAACAATATTTTGGGAAATCCCCTCTGCAAACCTTAACATCACTGCATATGTTCTAACCATAATTCTGGTATTTTATAGCATGCAGAACTTTAGACATGCTTTCATGACTTTCTTTAAGTCCAACTGAATGAAACACAGGAACTGATGGAAATTCGTTGTCATTATGAAGCAAAACTGCTTTTAAATTTAATTTTGAGGTATCTATGAACAAACACCATTCATTTGACTTATGCACGACACCTAGTTCTCTTAGAAGTCCAATAATGTCTTTGCAAAAACACATTGTCCTCCGTAGCAAAATATTTCAAAAACTTTTCATGTCTTTTTCGAAACACTGAAATCTTTGTTCCTGCTATGAGTATATTCCACTGCTGTAACCTAGAACTTAACAGTTCAGCTTGTTCAAATCATTCAACTCATCTTGTTTGATTAAATGTATCTCACTACCTGAACTTACTGGCTGACATCTTGTGAAGTGAAGGCTTCTGGGGAAGCCTCAACTTGAACTTGATCACTATTATCTTCCTCACTACTGTTATCCCAAGTTTTGGTGCTCACTACTAGTACTGGAAAATAATCACCGTGTGGAAGGGCCAAATTGCAGAAGGTATATTTTGATATATTATAGCATGTTTGCTTTTTTTTTAGACATACCAGATATATGTTTTTAGACATACCAGATTTGAGTTTGCCATGTAACCGCTTCCTATGGTTTGTTGTACAAGTAATACAACACTTGTGAGGTACCCACGGTTTGTCTTGATCACCAATTTTACATCTGAAATAAAAAGAATATGAAAGTTTTGTAATGTCATAGATATTTTTCCATTGAGTCTTTGGGGTAAACCGTCCAAAAACATAACAAAAATTGTCTGGATGATTGATACACTTCCTATGTGTCTGCTTATTCATTGTAACACTAAATGAATTTCTGCCAATGCAAATTCAGTTTTAAACACTATAATATAAAAACAAAACAAATTCAATTTTTTCACCACACAGTACACAGACATGGCAACTTACTAGTTCTACTCGAGTGAAAACACTGAAAGGAAAAATATTTGCGAATCGGCAGGTAGAACTGGAAATTATTTTACTGTACTGCAAGGGTTGTGGGCCACACCCTCCTACTCTCGAGGGGCTGTTTATGTTTGGAGGATAGATTTACAGCCCTGAGAACATGTCACGATCAGTTAATACTTGGAAAACCTTGGCAAAGCCTACAAAAATCCTTACCAATAATGCTAAGTATCCTCTTTTCAAATTGTAAATTGTTGCAACAGAATGTGAACTTAAGACCCATAGGTAGAAGTCCAGTTATGTTTATCACAAGAAAATCAAAATCAGAGTTAATTGCTAAAATTAAGAAAATTAGCTTATATCTCTTAAAATAAATGAGTATGTCATCCATTACTGGCTAGATTATGCGAAATTGGCTTATTTTGGTAAAATGTAACTCCCTCTATATTTAATAACTGTGATGAGATGTGAAACTATCATAGTGATTTTTGAAATCTACACATAAAAATTGGTTAAAAACAGCATTTAATTTCTTGGGGATAAAAATCGTGTTGGCTAGTGTAATTCTGATATCATGTACTTGAATTTTAGGAAAGCTTTTGATACTGTTGTCCATAGAAGATTACTGTAAAAGTTGGAGCAGTATGGCATTAATGACAAGTTGCTGCTATGGATAAAGGGATGATTGAGAGGGAGAACACAAAGAGTGGTAATCAATGGACACAGCTCTTCGTGGACTAATGTTATTAGTAAAGTCCCCCCCCCCAGGGTTCTGTGTTGGGCCCATTATTGTTTTCTGTATTTATCAATGATATTGATGAAGGGTGGCAGGGTTGTTAATGACAGTACAGTACAGTACTGCAAGAGGATCTAGAAAAGATGAGCTGATGGGCTGACTGAAGTTTAATATTGACAAATGTATAGTACTGCATATTGGTAACAGTAACTCCAGAGTAATATGCCAACTGTGTGGTACTACACTCAGGGCAGTAGACAATGAAAAAGACCTGAGGGTAACTGTGAAGTCAGATATGAAGTTTTCTGAGCAGTGCAGACAGGCCGCTAGGACAGCTCAAGGGGGGTCTTCTCAATGATATGCAGGAATGTTGCTAGCAGGGATAAGGAGTTGATTATCCCCTTGTACAAGGCATTGGTCAGGCCACACCCTGAGTACTGCATACAGGTCTGTCTGGAAGCCTCATTTTAGGAAGGATATAGAGCTGCTGGAATGAGTACAGAGAAGGGCAATGAGATTGGCGAGGGAAAGAAAGGGTTGTTCTTACCAAAAAAGGCTTAAGTTTGCAAATTGCAGCATCTGGAGACTAGTTATCTGCAAGGTGATCTGACTGAGGTGTATAAGGCCTTGAATAGATTGAGCAAGCTCAATGCTGATGGGACCAGAGTTCAAATTGAGGAAACACAGTTGTAGAGTAGATATGTGCAGAAATTTGCCTTTAGCCAGTGAGTAGTTGATTGCTGGAACAAACTTCCATATATGAAAATGACAGTTCAAGTAAATTTAGCATATGCTATATCTTGGTAAGGTATACCTCACCTCTTGAGGGATGTCCTAAGTAAGGAAAGTTTCAGAGAAAGCTCACACTTTTAAATCATAAGAGGACAGGACAGCATGTTAAGCAATTTCAGCTTACTCTTTAGTCTCACAAAATTTTTTATACCAGACTGGAAGCAAAAAAAAAAAAAAAAAAAAAAAAAAATCCCAACCAAAAAACAAAACAAAACTGCATAGCGTAATGTTAATTGCATTTGTAATTTTCTACTGAATATTAAATGTAGTCAGTAGAATTATGGAAAGTAATAAAGCTATTTACATATTTTCTCATTTTGTTATCATTGTTGGGATTGTCTTCTGGTTGTTTGAGAGCTAGATTTCATCGGCTGTCATTATAGAATTAGCTGTGATTATTTGACTATTTTCTTTAAGTGGTACAAGTGTCTGCTCTTTCCTGCTGTGAGATCTTTTAATTATCTACAGTTGTCCCCAGTATCAGGCCACAGCTAATATGACCATCTAAAGCAGCGGTCCCCAAACTTTTTGAAAGGAGGGCCACATAGGAATATTCATAGTAGTAGGTGGGTTGGATCCACAAAGTTTTCTCATATTTTATAATATCCATTTTATTGACTAGTCAACTGTATATATATAAATATATATTATACCAACTGTACATATATAAATATATATTATACCAACTGTACATATATAAATATATATTAAACATGTATCAATTTAAATAAACTTTACAATAATAATTATTATTGCTACTATTCAAGACACAGCCATTCAAAGTTTTCTTGATGGCAGAAAAGTTGATAAATATGATGCATTATTTGCAACTTACAAGTTAATGATAGCAGTGTACGTGCTTTTTACTTCTTGTAACAATATATTCATTATTGCTGTTAATCTCAGGTGATTTTTTTTTTATATTTTGTTTTTCATCCTTGAAAACAGGACATATAAAAATTCTCCATGGGCCTTAGTTTGGAGACCCCTGGTGTTAAGTTAAACAGTTAAATATTTCTGTATGTGCACTGTGAATCTGGTACGGTAAAAAAGAAACCAATTACAACACTTTTCTCACTGTAAGTCATAAAACTATGGCTTTCCGTGAGACTCTTTTGACTTTGACTTAATTCCGGCCCTCATGTACACTGGCCACATGTAAAAAAAAAATTCACTCATTAACCAAACTGTACACCATATCTAAAAGGAGACACTGAAAAAAAAAAAGGCTGATTTAAATTTATTAAATTCTCTGGACATAGAACAGATCTATGTTCTATCTTTTTTTTTTTCACCAGGTTGGAATATATCTTTTATTGTACTGGAGGAACTAAGGAAACACACACACACACACACACACACACACACACACACACACACACACACACACACACACACACACACACACACACACACACACACACACACACACACACACACACACACAGTTTGCCTTATTCAATATTTAAGCAATATTCATATTCAAATGAACCCATTTCTTCAGAAAATGGTAAAATAATCTCATGATAACTTCAATCATATACCAATCAGATGAATAACAGAGCAGTTAAGTAAAATATAAAATAATACACACAAAATAAAATTTATGCAAAAATGATATAAAATAATAAAACAAAGTGATAAAATTATTGAGTTAAAGGTATTAAAATAAAATACACTGAATTTTCAGAGAGGATCACCTCCTTATACAGCACAACAACTGTTCTGCCATTCACCAGGTTGGCATATATTACCATTGTTACCACGAGTCAAACAGACACAATAAAAAGAGAAGTAATGGTTTACTCCTTACTTTTAAAATATTACACAGACCAGACTGTATACATTTGTGGATCCTCCAATGTAAAACACCAGTATGTGCACCAACAGCTGATTAACCAGGAAATTTTTAAAAATATAAAAATATTTAAAATGCAATAAAATTTGCACCATAAATACTTACTAATCCTATTTTACTGGAAGATAAATTTGTATTCTCCTCGTTACCCTTTAGAGGTTCATTTGTCCAAATGTCAAAAGATGGATTATAATTCGGGTCCCAGAGACTTTCAGAAAATGTAGGAACATCAAATCCTGGCCAATCTTTAAAAGACAGTTTATGGATTACAAACAAAAATGCACATTTTTTCTGCACTGTAATAAAATATTAAAGTGCAATGGAACTAAATCCAATATAAGTTAAGAGAAACCCGCTTTGAAGAATGGTTTTCAAGAAAAGTGTATCATCCCATTTTTATCACCAGCAGCGCAAACAACAGCATCAACCAGTCACATGACATGTTTGAGAATAGGAAGTCAGTTGCATGACAGTGGGTGGTCATAAAAATGTTTTGCTTTAAACATCTGGAATAACTATCACGAAAGGGCCTTGTGTACTGGGGTCCATAGTTAAGAAAGAAATACAGTATAACTCAAATGAATGTATTTAATAACACAAATATATAGCAGAAGCTTTCGAGGCTGACGAGCCTCTTTGTCAACTAATAGATTGATTGAAATTTTTGAATACAACTGATATAGTTATGCGTGCAGTGAGCTGAGAGTGAAGTCACATTATTCAATCCCTGTCTAATTTCATACAGTTTACTCTAGAGTTAGAAATCAACGAGGTGCTCCCATTCCTGGATGTCTTAGTGCAACAAGTAGGCCCACGTCTAGACTTCGGTATACCGTAAACCTATGTGGTGCGGACAATTTACAAACTACAGATCCGGCCATGCACCCAATCATCTCAACAGCACTGCCTGCACCCTATTCTCTAGATCTTGGAGCCATTCCAGCACTGATGCAATCAGACGCAATGAGATTTCCCGTGTGAGGACAGACCCGACCAAATGTGGATATCCATCCCATGTGCTAGACAGATGCCTATTACAAGCATAAGAACTCGCATCCCACCCAAGACAGTATACAATCTGCCTACATTCCCTACTATCCAGGCGTGTCAGGTCGGATATCAAAAATTCTCAGAAATTACAACATAAATTACTCTGCGAACAATTACCCTGCAGAAACCTACGTTCGCTCATCTCCAGTGTGAAGACCCCTGTCACACCTCTCTTATGCAGCAATATAATATACTGCATCACCCGCAGAGACTGTGACAGCTGCTACATAGGTGAGACATCAAGATGTCTTCAAGATCGCCTTACGGAGCATGACAGAGCAATCCGGCTTGCCGAAACTGACCAGTCCGCAGTCGCAGAACATTTTTAGGCCACCAACCACAATCTCAATCCCAAAGTGACTTTGAAATAGTGGCCCACTCGTGACACTTTTGCCACCGCGCATGGCTAGAGTCACTTAATATATTAAACAATCCGAAGGCCATAAACCGCTGCAAAGGCATGAGAATGCACCCCATCCTGGAGCCAACCATTCTACACCTCGACAAACGCTGGAGTAAAACAGCGCATGTCCGTGCGACAACAATAGGAAACCAGTTTGAATGAATAACGTGACTTCACTCTCAGCTCACTGTATGCATAACTATATCAGTTGTATTCAAAAATTTCAATCAATCAATTAGTTGACAAAGAGGCTCGTCTGCCTTGAAAGCTTTTGTTGTATATTTGTGTTTGTTGTTGTTGTTATTTGGTTTTTAGGAGCATTAGCAACTAAAGCCATATTGCTCCGAGGATATGCGGTGGTCATTCCCTGACCTTTCTGCATCCTCCGTATTTGGTGGTCAAGGGCTCGAACCCCAGTCTAATCAAGAAGCGTGTGCTACGCACTGCCGCTCCTGCCCGCCTGGCTACGGAGGCGCCGTATATTTGTGTTATTAAATACATTCACTAGGTTATACTGTATTTCTTTCTTATCTGGAATAACATAAGAATGTTGCATATTCATTATTAGACATCCAGTATACCGGCATTCTGTTAAGAATGGGCTATACATTTTTTCAGTGGCATGTGCAGTTCAATGTGCTACTTCATAACCGAGTTATGCAGTTACACATTCAACCCAAGGATCAACCTGTAGCCATGTATCATATTCTGCCACCAATCAAACAGTGCCAGTGTGTGCTGTTATTATGAAGCATTTGTATATCATCTACAATATAAGAGACTTCTGTAAGTTTCAATTGCTTGTTCATATACAGTGAACCCAACTGAAGCTACAATTAGGTGAAAATGTAGTGGGAAGCACTGTTGCATCTTCTACTCTACATGATTTCCATAGCTTCTGGCCTTTTTTTTTTTTTTTTTAAATAAAAGCTGGGATGTACTACCTTTGCAGTATGAATTGATCTAAGAGATTACAGATAAATATTCTTAAACGTATTTCTATTAAATAAATAAATTTTTATTATTAACTACTTGATTATAATTCTAGGTTCAAGCAAATTAAGTTGAAGGCAATTTGTTTTTAATGAAATCATTCTTTTATTAAGACTTGTTAAAAGTTTCACATAAACCTTTTTTTTAAACCACTGATCAGATGCTTAGTGTACAGTTCATTCTTTACTATATGTGGCATTATTTTATGAAGACAGAAATTCCAGTAAAAGAAATATTTACCATATAAAGCTACTTGTTTGTGGTAATCCTCTTCACGTTGTCTTCGTTCTGCATGAAGTGCCTGCATCATGGTTAGTGGCTGGCTGTTCCAGTTAGATCCAGAACCAAATAGTTGGTCTAAAAAGGAAAAAAAGCATACATACATATTTGTTTTATGGTTATTCATAACAGTCTATATGTATACATTACTAAATCCCATATAAAATTTGGATATTTCAATGCTGAAAGGTTCTCTACTTCTGTCGATCATTTAGTGAAGTAATTGACAAAAAAAAAAAAAAAAAAAAAAAAAGAGAGAGAAAGAAAGAAAAGGGGAGGGAGGACAAAACATAAGCTGTCAGGCTGCCGACGTAGGACAACATACATTTGCAATTGCTCATCATGTAAAACAAACTGCTTTCAACCAGGAGTGATGACAGGAATCATGTGTGTGGTCCAAAATTCCAACATTGGAACATGAGCTAAAATTAACATGCTTCTCACACCAAAATAATGCTCAGCAATAGCAGAGTGGGCAAAGTTGGCCTGGTGAATAGCTCCCCTCCCCCAATGCTCTGAGACACAAATGCAAAGTCTGTGATTCAACTCACCAATAGAATGCACTCCACAATCTAGGCATGTGATCTGATAAATGAAATCTGCACAGCAAGGGAATGGCAGATTTACCTCTGGGAAACCATTGACTGCAATTTTCTGCCAGGGAGCTGCACACAACCTATATGGTAGCATTCCACCAACCTAGCAAGACATGTAGAAATGCCCAGCCAGTGGGGAATATAAGCAGTGGCAATTGCAATAAAAATGGGAAACTGAATTATTCCCATACAACTGAAATCTATCCAAAATGTCAGGGGGATATCCACCTAGACAAATCCACCCTAATCCTAAAGATCATGGAAGCAATATTAGGGTGGAATCATTCTCAACTAAACAATGCTTGTGATGTACTGTACAGATGTCCTGGGGCACATCCTGACTTATAACTGGCGAAACTGACCTGGAACACTGGTTTTTTATATACAAAGGTTGCCAAATGGGTACCCATATGCTGAAATGGGAAGGTACAGTCCACCTCTAACTCCATAGTAAAAGGGGACATGGAATTGAGATATTAAAGGAGGAGGAACAGCACCTCTGGCCCATAAAGGATGACTGCAAATTCAAAAATGTCTTTCTCCAAGGCCTTTATGATAATATTAGCTATGGGAGCACTAAATGGAGCACCCATAACCGAACCCTGAACATGATTGCACAACCAAATAAACAAACATTTAATGAACTTCAGGAAATGAACACTACTATTCACATCACAGGTTGTTTAACTAACTAATGAGTGGTGAGAGCAATTCAGTAATAAGCTTGGAAAGTTCATATGTTGGGGTGCCACAACAAGCAACACAGGAATGCCTAGCTTATATGCTTTTGGCAAACCACAGAACTGGGAAAGCTGGTACCCTGTCACATTAAGCTTCCAGCAAATAGATTTGCTAAATTTTCTTATCAATAAACCATGGATTTCAATTTCTTAAGAATTTTAATGGGAGAATCCTCAAGTTCTTAAGAAATAAAACCTTTTAGGGCTAAAGCCTCATGTTGCAAGCAAGTTTACTGACATATAAGTTAGTGCTACTGCATCATTTTAATATGCAGGAACCTACTAAAGTAGTAAACAATTGGCATCATTTAAGTATATCTCATATTGTGAATACCTTCACAACGAGTTGCCATGATACTGCACTACCTTGAATAAGTAATGCTTTGCCAATGGAGAAGATCTCTCATATTGTGGAGTTATACTTCATAACTGGGTTGTCATCATTGCAACACCAGGGTACCTACCCACCCACCAAGGAGAAGCCAACTAGCTTCGAAACGGTGCTGGTATCCGCTGGGAATAAGTAAGAATAGTCTTCTTACTTATTCTTTTAACTGAAGTCTCCAGACGTGTATGCAGTGCTCAAGGTGTGGCCTGACCATTGCCTTATAGCAAGATAGGGCTTACAAAACCGAGATCCTGGTAATTTTTTTCTGGTATTCAAATACCGGTATTGATACAAAAATACCGGTTTCTCGGTATTAATTTAAAAAATAATTGTTTATGATTTAATCATATAAAGAAGATTTTATAACCACCAACCAAAAATGATAAATATTTACAAGAGTATACTGCAGCAGAATTTGGCAAATAAATTGTCATGCAATTAGATTCCAAAGTTTTTGAGTTGAGATATTGTGTGCAGAAAGCTTTAATTGATTTAGATTCAAGCATTTATTTTTGTGAGTTGAATTTAATTTATTATCTGCAGCAATATCTATATTAATTCCTATATTTGTAAAAGAATAAGAAGTTTAACTCAATACGATACTCTCTATAAATTAAAATGAAAATAATTAAAAATTAATTTAACTCAATTAAAATTTAAGTAAAAAATTAATTTAACGAAAAAATTCCAAAAAATGATTTTCCTTCCTGAAGCTGAAATATTGATATCGATGTAGTATTAAGCATTATAGCTCTGGTTCATACTATTAATTCCTATAAATTTAGCGGCATAGCGGTAGATGCGCTGTGCTGCAAAGAAGCAAATATTTTAACTGCAGTGGCTAACATAAAATTTATGATAAAACTCATACTCTTGGAATCAAAATTCTGAAATAGCTACAGAATTGGATACAGCATTGAAAATCCATACTTCACAGAGGCGTACTCATTTATCACAGGTTCTTCAGTATTTGCAAAGTAGGACACAATACGATTGGAAATTATTTAGTATTAGTAATGGCCATATATCATGCAAGAAGGTTTAAAAGGTCTAAGGCTTATGCTGCACCAGCAAAAAAAAAAGAAAAATAATAATACAGGTCGACCGTCACTAATCCGGCAGCACTGGGACCTGTGGGGTGCTGGATCATCGGTGGTTATTTTAGCACATACAGTTTACCCAACAGCTAACCACTTCATCCTACTTTTAACACGTTGACTGCCAAGCTAGTTTAAGAAAAAAATTCCTCAGGGGCCAAAAAATATTTAGCAAAAAATTTGATTAGTCAAACTAATGTCAGTGTTGTTTTTTTTTTTTTCGCTTAAAGTATAAAAAAAAAAAAAAAAAAAATTTTTTTTTTTTATACTTTAAGTGAAAATTTCAACATAAAAATTTATTTTTTTTTATGTTGCATATATGTGGCCGACGTGGCCCAGTAGTTTACTTTATTTCTTGAGAAGCTGTGTTGGCCACATATGCGTGACCCTATTATGGCATACATATGAAGGTCATTTGTGATTAGTTTATTGCATGCATGGCGAGCACTGCAATAAAACTAATTTCGATATACTGCCTCTATATCATCAGCAATATTCTTGCACTCTTTCTATTTAAGTGAACCAGTCTCTCCTGTTAACAAGCACAGACCACGCTGAGAAAAATCACCCCATGAGCCTTGCACTATCTCTCTAGGGCCAAATTGACTGACAAGACTCTCATCATATATTCCCTACTATAGTGTCTATGTAGAATTGCAGATACTTTCAATTTTAACCCTAACTCGCAACTTTTTTTTCAACATTGACCTATACTTGTTAAGTAAGTCCGTAGGTCTCCTACTCTTAATGTCATTAGTGTCAACACGTACAACAATACCACATTTTGTGCCCTTAACAAAAAGATATCTGTTCTACAATGTCAACTGTTGCCCCTGGCAGACATACCCTGGTCTTATTCCACCTATCCTTTTTAAACAATATATTTCCCATTTCTCTGACAATTGAGTCACCGACAATACCTAGTTCCTGTGGGACCAGTGCATTCTGTTTTTAAGATTGCCACTGTGTTGCCTGATGCACAAGAGTGAGCTCTGGCATTGAATTCGGCAGCCGAGAGCTTGATGGGTACCCCATTTTAATTTGTTCACGGGCATCTACCCTACCTCTCATAGATGCGCATCAGAATGCTGAGTTGGCACTCAATTTCTTCAAACTTTCTGCACCTAACACACAAAGATATTCTCCTTGGCTAGATCACGTCCTGTTCCAGAAAGATCCACATACATTTCACAAATTGCACATTATTTTAGACTGTGATGCATTGGAGAATCGCCCTCTTCAATTCTCCCCCCGAGTCACTGCACTCCCGCTACTTTGTGCCTGTTGCTTTGCTGTTCTGGTCTGGGGCATGATTTCTGTTTAACTTCAATTTAATTGACTGACAATGAAAATTAATAAACTTAATAAATTTAATTAATCAACTGACAATGCTACACTAAGCTAAAAAGATTCCTAAATGCAGTGATATGTATTACGCTATCAAGTATGATCTAATATAGTATAACAATGGCGGGAAAGTTTCGAATGGATTAAGTACTAACTGTTCATTAAGTTCATTAAAAGTTCATTAAGTTCATTAAAAGTTCATTAAGTACTAACTGACAAAATCTCTAGATAAATTCAAAATAAACTAGGGAGCATGACTAGGATTATAAAACTACTTATAGAAAATAAATTAATATCACAATTAAGTCAAAAAACAGCAAAAATTTATCCGTTTGCTGGAGCTGAAAATTCTTTTCCCAAACGTGCAATATGATTGGCCCACAGACCTTAATCTGAGTTTTGATTAAAAAAAAAAAAAAAAATTTTTAATTAATAATAGAAAATAAATAAATAAAATTTTAAAAAATGTACGTTTGAGAGTACAGTATAGAATATATAAATATAAGTAATTGTAAATCACTGTCTTGGTATGTGAGGCTGATGGCGTTATAAGGACAGCATTACAAGAATGCAAGTATTCATGGATATCTATTTATTAAGTTTAATTTAATTTAATTAATTAACTGACAAAATCTCTAGATAAATTCAAAATAAACTAGGGAGCATGACTAGGACTATAAAAAAATTAACTAATTAAATTTTTTTTTAAACTGTTAAAATTAATTTTTACCCGATGTTTACTAATAGCTATTGGTTGACTAATTCAAGATCTATTATGCACATAATTACTACAGGCAAAATATTAACAAGTAAGAAATGTATAATCAAAGAAATTAAAGGTAGATTACACTCATGCAGGCCGAAGTGCTGATTATTTCACCAACTTCCATTTCTTAATAAACATCCACACCATGCCACTAAAAGAATATTTAAGATCCAGGTTTTTTTTGTTTGTCTAAAAAAAGAAAAAAATATATCTTGCTTTGAATTGGCCTAAAAATTTACATTTTCTGCTTCCCATTTTTTCGATTTTATAAACTTGATTAAAAGGACATTTTGGAGATACAATGATGTTTTTATAAGGATGCTTTGGACAGTTCATTTAACAATCATATACTTTATTGATTGAGTGATTTACCATGACCAACATTAAGCCTTTCTCAAAGTTACACAAAAAATGGTTAGATAAGGAACATCTGAGTTGAGCATGCTGATAGTACATTTTGGCCTAGCTCCATGTGCCAGCAATGGGAAACCAGATGACAGAATACTCTGTAATTCATTTGGGCTAAGAGGCTAGTCACCAACACAAACACAATAATCCAACATGTAAACGTGCAGAACTACATCATTGGCTTTGTAGAGTATAATATCTACATATCTTACATGGTGGGGTTGCTACAGAAGTTGGGACAGTCTTAAGATAATAAACAAATAAAAATTTCAAATTTCAATGGTAACTAGCAAATATGACTCTTTCCTTCACTAATCAGCTGTCTCTAATCATGCATTTGAATCTAACTTAATTTCTAATTTATATTTAAATTTACAAGCATTATATATTACATTGCATTCCCTCTTTATTTGTAACTCTCCAGTAGGTGCATTAATTTCTTTTGAGGATCATTCACACACTTAAAAAAAGTAACCCACTTTACAATCTCAAAAATCAGAACAGCAAGAAATAATTTGAATTTACTCACTTTTAATACCATTTTCAGCATGTTTTGAACACAACTGAAAATCCATCTTTTATGTCAAAAACATTTTTTAAATTAAAATTTTAAAATACTTCCCCTGCCCTCAGAGCACTTTAGCCATGCACCTGGTCCACTGTTTATTACAGCCTATATTTCAATGTTACTTTACTGTTGCTATGGCTAGTGTCACTGAGAACTAACTGAAAAGTCTGCATGCTTCAATCATTAGACATGAGAGATATAGCTAATTTTAAATTCTCATTTTGCAATAACTGCATTAATTAGGCTTAAAAAAGCATGTTATTTTTTATTTTGTTATGGCCAACTTTCTTCAATAACAAAACAATAAGGAAGGAAAACTAAAACTCACACTGACATCACTAACAGATATTGTAATTTTTAAATTAAGTTGTTTTGATGAACTTTTACTACCAATATGCCTGGTAGATGGATAATCAGTGCTCAGACTGGAATTTTATTCTCTTCCTAGCTGTCTTAGCTGTACATCCAATTCCAGTAATTTTTAATCCTCTGTTAACTAAACATTTGATCCATTTCTATATGATTCTTTTTTTCCAAAAGGATGCTGCTTCTCATCTTAAAAAAAAAAAAAAAAAAAAAAAATCCCTTTCTGTTATTTTCACCTCATCCAACATCCAATTTAGTAAAAAAAAAAATGTGTTGACATTTATAATCTCTTGTAGATTTCTCATTACAGAGACATTCATTTAAAAATTCAAAATTGTATGTTTTTATTAACACTTGCTTCAGACTTTGTGAATTCTTATGTTTTTTGCTCCTTGCTTGATTCCTCTTATGGTACAAAGGGTACTAGGAAAGTTTTGCAATACAGCTTTGTTTATTTAATTTTTTCAAAGTAATTTCCTCTACATTCAATACACCTCTCCATCCTCCGAAACCAATCTTTAAACCAGTTCTGCCAAGTTTCACTAGGGAGTAAAGCACACTCGTTGTCCCAAGCCCGTAGAAGGTCCTCATCACTGGAAAACCGCCTCCCTTTTAGCTTCATTTTCACATGCGGGAACAGTGCAAAGTCGCAGGGAGCAAGGTTTGGACTGTAGGGAGGGTGCTCGAGAAGTTTCAGTCCTGTCGAGGTCAAATATTCGGTGCAGGCTTTGGCGTGGTGACCTGGAGCATTATCGTGATGGAGGTACCAGGTGTCCATTCTTGACTTTGGCCGCAGGTTCTTCATAGATCCAATGACTTTAGGCAGGCATTGTTCAGTATACCACTTAGCTGTGACTGTCTTCTGCGTGTCCAAAACGACACGTTCCACAATTCCACTTGATTTGAAAAATACAGCTATCATTTTCTTCTTTACAGATCGGGATTTTCTGACAATTACGGGTGTGTCGTCATCATCAAAGACCCAAACTTTGTTTTGAGCCTTGGTCGGCAGATCGTAATAGTACAGCCAAGTCTCGTCACCTGTCACGATGTTGTTCACATACCGAGATTGTCCCTTATCAAACTTTTTTAACATCTCCCGGCACCAAGTCACACGTCGTGTCATCTGCTCTTCAGTCAGTTGATGCGGCACCCAGAGAGAACAAAGTTTCTTCACGTGCAAATGATCTTGCAGAATTGAACGAATTGCTGGTGCATTTAGGCCGAAAGTATCCTCTATCTGTTGGTAGGTCACTCGCCTGTTTTTGTCAAGCATTTTCCTCACAGCAGTAACGTTTTCCTCCGTAACTGACGTTCGTGGCCTTCCCGGCCTCTCAGAATCCTCCAGAGTGAAATTTCCCTTTTGGAATTCTCTATACCACCTGAATATCGTTGTACGATGTGGACAATCATCATCTAGTGCAAGAGTCATTTCTTCTAAGCACTGGTCTATGGTTAAACCACGCACGAAATTATACCGCAAAACTGTCCTTATCTCATTTCGTGACCACGATGCCATCGCAAGCACTTTACACTCTCACTACTAATGAATAACTGAGCCCATCGACTTGGCGCGGCGGCTACTATGCACGTATGAACATGTCTCAACATGCAGCAACAAGCAGCTTCCTGTGATTCATTGTTGCATCATATTGCAAAACTTTCCTAGTACCCTTGTATTTAGGGGAATCTGTTTAACTTTATTCTCCCAGCACTGTTAAACAAACAGTTTTAATGTGTGTGGTAAGATGCTTTCTAAGTCTATTTTAGTTGGTGTTTCATAAATAATTCCTTTCTTCCCTGCTTTTTCTTCAGCTCTAATTCTCTATTCTTGGTTTAAAAGATTCCACTTTCTGATGCAGATGACTTCACGATCTGGTCCATCTCACAAAATCCAAATAAAGTCATACTATATAAATTTATCTATTTCATATACCAAGAACTGTTTCTCCAAATTTCATGTTCAGACGTATGCAGAAAATGCTGCATATCTTTCAATCAATCAATCACTCACTCACTCACTCACTCACTCACACACACACACACACACACACACACACACACACACACACACACACACACACACACACACACACACACACACACACACACACACACCTTTATGATTTTTTTTTTTTACATATTTCTTGACTTAGTCATTTTTATTAAAATTTTGTCCACAAAGATGGAACTAACAATCAAACAAAAATGGCTCTTTAATTTTCAATCTAAAAAACTTAGTTTATCCATTATGACTTTTATAACAAATTCAGTAACTGTCAAATCAACAATTTACAGTTATTGAATTTTGAAGTATACACTGTTTTCTCACTACTTTCTTTTATTATATGTTTTTCTGAAATTTGGTCTACAGCAGCATGTAATCTCAAACTTACATACACTCACCGTTGAATATGTAATATGTTAAAAAAATAGGCTAATCTAAAGGCTGGTTGATCATACTGAATCTTATAAACATTTTCAAAATGTTTGCCAAATTTCAATTCCCACCTATATCAGGTTTAATTCAGGTTATTTAATTCATTCTTAAAAATGTATGATTATTATAATTGGCTTGCCCTATCATTCAGTGTCTCTAAAATTAATCATCAGCCTAACACAGATCCTGATATGTTTAATTATGAATCAGGATATAAGAATGAAATTAACAATAAAATAAGAGATAAACCATTATTAATATTTTTAAGGGGGGTAGAACGTATTAAGACTTACATATGGTTGTACATACAAATAAAAAGATAGAGATGGAAATTTTAAAAGATTCATTCACTTTGATGAACATTTTATAGTGGTCTTGCTATTTTTCAGGCTCGTGTAATTTTGTTATTTTTCTTTCTATAGTTTCCTACATTTTCATCTTGTTAGAAATTAATTTGCCAATTTATCTGCTGTTTGTAATATGACTTTGACAAAGCCCTTCTAGCTTGTGTGTTTCCCGGGATAATGTAAGTTAAATGTTTCCTATATTCATTGCAATTACTTACAATGAATTGATAATCATTTATTTATAAATAATTTTAAAGGCTCAAGTGGATGGATTGAGAAATTTATGAAGTGAAATGATATTGCCTGCAAGAGTGAGTTTGTAAAAATGGAAGTGGAGCTATTGAGAATTGGAAAGAATTCCTGCCTTGTCTTCTGCATGGGTATTAGATTGGGGATATTTTAATTACACATGAGGAATGACAGTTCTATAATTTGCTATCAGACAAAATATTATCTATCATGGTGTAGGAGGAAAAAAAACCAGTGATAGGTACAAAGATAATTTCTGCAACCCCTCCCTTATTTTTCAGTGGAAATTTGATGACAAAAGTTAATTTTACCATCAAATTTCTATGTGGGGATGAACCTCCTGCTGGAGGGTCCATCCCCACATACAGTTATACCCAAGTACAGCCAGCTCCTTGTTTCCTCATCACTATTCTTGAATACTATGCCATTTTGCTTTCCACAAATTCAAAAGAAACTTAAAGTTAAAACCTTTGGTGACTGAAAAATTTGCAAAACCAAAGTGTTTTAAGATTTAAGATTAATAATGCCAATATGACAAAACTTATTGAATTAGCGACAGAGAGAGCACTACTGTTTGTTCATCAGAGGTATTAGACCATAGTTTTACAACTACATGTTTGCTTTTTTTTTTTTTTTTTTTAATATTCAGTACCACAATCTTGTCTTTGTTATCAATAAAATGTAGCGTATGTGGAGATTAGGTTCATAGAATATCATATTTTCTTTCCAGATTTCACCATAAGAAATTTGCATATTTGAAATCATCTGCATTACTATAACAATGCACTGTTTGATATATTGTAATTTTACTAAAATTCTATTCAGTTCATTTTTAATTCCATTCATAATACCATGCTTTATGCACTGTAATTCAATGATTATAATAACCAATGAATTATTTTTTCCCTAATATAACCAGGTAGACATTTGTATAAAATCTGAATACAAGTTTTTTTTTTCAATTTGAAGTACAAAAAATCTTACCCACGTTAAAATGAGAAATTTCTTCTCCTTCTATGTATTTTGTAGTCAGCCGAATTTCTTAGAATTTATGACCACAGCATAATTAAAGCAGCTGAAATTGTATTGGTGGGGGATAATCTTTAATTTATTGCACAGACCACAAAACTTTTGCAATAATAAACAAACTGAAGATATGATGTTATTTAATTTTTAAAGCAAAATATTACCAGCAAATTCTGAATCTTGAGGTTCTGTTCCTTGGGCAATACATCTTATATCCTCTGATCCTTCTGATGTGGGTGGTGAAGTCATGTCCATGGAGTCAGATGTAGGATGAAGCATCCAACTAGACAGCCTAGATCCAGAGGTGGAAATGTCAGACATATGTGGAGAATTCATTAAGGACAGGGAATTCAGAGTTCGGTTGTTCCATGAATTTACTGATAAGATGTTATTATTTCCATTTGGAGAAAGTGTATGGTTCACATCACTGGAAGAAAGTAAACTACTTCTTTGTGCCACAGAGCCTAATGAAGAATAAAAAAAAAATGTGTACTTATTTATAATTACTGAGATCAATTCTTAAGGTATAATTATATCACACATCATTCTGATACAAAAGAAAGACAAAAAATATAAAATAAACATATAATTTAAAAGGCATGTTATATAAAAATACACTCAGAGGCTAATGAAATATGGGCACTCACCATAATGGAAAATTAATGTCAAGCATAAAATAAAAGCATTCACAACATGCTAACAGTATTTTTTGACTGGTAATGTACTGAAAAAGAGTACACTGTGATCTGTCAGAAAACAAAAGAGAAGAACTAATACAAAACCTCAAAGATTTTCCCCCCTCCCCACAACATATCTGGTGAGCTGTTCTAGAGGTGCTGGAAAGAAGATATACATGAAGTAGAATGAGAAAAGGATAACCAGCCAATGTAGGCAATGTGGTTGTTGTTATTGTTATTTGGTTTTTAGAAGCATTAGCAACTAAGGTCATATTGCTCCGGGGATATGCAGTGGTCATTCCCTGACCTTTCCACATCCTCCATATTTGGTGGTCATGGGCCTCGAACCCTTGTCTAATCAAGAAGCGTGTGCTACGCACTGCTGCCCCTGCCCACCTGGCTACGGAGGCGGCAGGCAATGTGGTGGAAAATGTTTGGAAAATTATGTTCTGCTGATTACTTTAGTCATAGCGAGGCTGCATATATGGTTTACTGTATATTACTTCTGTACAAATCATGAGTAAATATACACATTTTTCGAGCTGAAAAACACAAATAATTCACAGGGAAAATGTTCCCAGCACTCTCATTCACCATTAACCGTGACCTGTGTGGTACCAGGAACATTGCAACTGAACAGTCAGTGATGTGCTGGTCTGATGAATTATGTTTTCTTTGGCACTATGTCAGCAGTTCATACAGCATACAGAAAATATGGCATGACATAATGAAACTAATAGGCATGATAGAGGCAATGGTATCCTGGTGTTTTGGGAGTCTTTGGATCCTCTGATACATGTGCAGCAATTCCTAACAGCTTGGAACTATTTAAATGCTGCTGAGAATTAAGCATGAAGATCAATGTTTCTATTTGCAAACAGAATTTTTTAACAGAAAAATGCATCACGCTGTTGTGCCAGATAGATATGGCTTGTAAAGCATTAGACATTCTCCTGGCCATCAACTACCTAGATCTCAATTACTTTGAACATTTATAGGATGAAATTAAACTGGATCACCCCTGACCGCTGTGGTGCAAATGAGAACATCATGCAAATGCTGGTTTGTAAACTTGTGACATACAAACTGTTATCCAGGTCTGGGAATATCTAACACATCATCATTTGGTAGTATTGTGGTACTAATTTTGATGATGTTACATAACTTCTAACAGAAAGAATATAACATTAATTTGATAAATCTAAAGTATATGAACAATACAAAACCTTCTGAAAGCATATCTTGAATAAGAAACTTGGTCTTCTCTCATAGAAAATATGAAATAATAACAAAACCAGAAACCAATGATAATTATATCAACATGTCAAACATGCAATAAAGGGTGATATGACAGACACTGTTTTGTAATACACCATATTACATGTAGTATATTAAGAAGGCTTAGAGAATTTATTATTATTTTTTCTCTAAGGTTGTTATTCATGGTTCGTTTGCCTATATTGCTGGAGTGGAGGAAAAAACAGAATTTCTGTGTGTGTGTGTGTGTGTGTGGAGGAGGGGGGGGGGACTGTTTAATCTTTTCCGGAGCCTGACTAATTCAGTGTTTGGTGTGGATTACACAGTTCCAGGATGTGAAAAGTCAATAAAAAATTCATATAATTTTGATTGGATTCAAACTCAGGCTTCAAACTGCAAGAGTAGCTCATGATGATGGAATTTTTCTAGAAGGATAAGGAGGTGATTATCCCCTTGTATAAGGCAATGGTCAGGCAACACCTTGAGTACTGCGTACAGGTCTGGAAGCCTCATTTTAGGAAGGATGTTGAGTTGCTAGAATGAGATCCTTAAAAAAAAAAAAAGAACCAGCATTATTCAGTGTTGCTCTCAAGAACTGAATCAGTATTTAAATTTGTCGTTACTGCCTAGAAATAATAGTCCATTTCTGTGGTGATAAAATACACAAGACAAACTACCTCTTCTGAATAAACTGGCTTTGAAATATTTAAGTGCACAAACTTCATCAGTTGAAAGTGAAAGAATATTTAATACTGGTGGTAATTTGTATGAACTGCAAGAAATAGGCTATGTCCTAAAAATGAGGAAACTGAGATGTTTTTGCATTACAATTTAAGAGTATTCAATTCTGATTACTCTGCATGAAACTACTTTTATTTTGTTTTTTCCTTTACACTGCGTTAAAAAAGGTGATAAATTTGATTAAAATACCTGTTAAGTTGCATTTTTTTTACTGTATTCTCTGAACTAATAAAATTAAATTGGCTATAACAGCAGCCAAACTCAGAAAATGTTTACTTAATCCATTTCAGTTTATCAAAGCTATTTGATGAATCTCTTGGCAGTGATTAACTTACTTAAATTTAGCAGGAAATGGCTGATTAATAAAACCGATTAATCAGTGCATCCTTAGTCCCAACATAAGGTTATGTTCTCTGTGGATCAAACTGACACTTGTAGGTCCACTATGAAGATTCAAAATGGGGAGAAGTCCATTCCAGGAAGTAAATGTCTAAATTAGGAATTATGGTCACAACGAAGAAGTCATGCTTCCTGAAGTCTGAACAGTCCCAACAGCAGAGCAGTTAATAGTAAAGGGAAATACCTCAATCAGTCTTCACATTCTCCTTGGAACCACAGTAACACCATAGCAACACAATACCCATCAAGGAAGTAACCACAATGTCATCCATCAGACTCATTGTGGTGGTCTAACCCTCCACTGGAGCCCTAATTTCTACAAAACAAGCCTGCCTGAAAAGTGTCAGCGGTCTCCTCAATGACTGCTCTGTATCACCTTCACCTGTTAGTGGAAGAGGCATCTGGAGGATGTATTGTGAGGTTCCTTAGAAGATGTAGTGTTAACACGGTAGACTCCAAGAAACTGAGAATAATTTATGGAGAGGACTCTACCACTCCATCTATAACAGATTTATCAATAAAAGCCTCAAGTAAAGAGAATAATAAAAATGTCTTCAATTTCTGACATGATTTGAACACAAACCTCCTCAAATGAGGGACAAGTAACAACCCCCCCATACTGCCATAAATGACTGCTCATGCATGGAAATAAAGTTTTGACACTTGGCTGAAAGTATATTCATTTTCATGGTTCAGCTGCAAGGACATTTTCTACATTAATGTATAGCCTTTGTGTTTCTTGTAACAGGCAATAACCATCATGTTCAGCCTACCAGAGTAGTTTGTTCTATGAGATTTGAAGTCACGATTCTATAATACACATTTTTAGAGTGACAAGAAATGGAGAGGTCGTCTGAATAGAAGTAGGTCAACTGTGTTTGGGAGCGTCTGTTATATGGCTTATTTGTCATATGGGGATGTGACACTCAAAACCAATCTTTGTGGTACTTTTTCCCAAATAAAATGCTGTGACAGAGTATTCTGACAACAGACTTGAAATGACTGATATTGCACAAAGTTTTCAATGAGTGCAAAAAAAGGTTGCCATGCAGGCAAAGATTATAAAGATCTCGAAGAATCCTAAAGAAGTATTAAATGCTTTCTCAATATCCACAGAAGCCATTAAAAGATGTTTGTTTCTAATGAATGCATTGCATATTTCAGATTTTGTCTTAATTATGAAATCCATGGAGGATATGTTTTTATGGAAACCATATCAAGTACTGCTCATCAAATTCCACATTTAAATAAACCAAATCAGAGTTATGAATTATTTTGTGAAGGCAGCTGGAAACAGTGACAGGTTGAAAATTCCATAGATTTGAGCAGCCTTTCCCAGGTTTTGGCAAAGAACTAGTGAATAATGAATAATGTCAAGAACTAGCATAGGTATTTTCCTTAAATATTCAGTTGTTAAAAATACATCAGTGCTGCGAGGATCTCTCATTAAAATGTTGCACAATATTAAGTAAAAAATTCCATCATGCACAAGAAAATGAAAAACTAATTATAACCGTGTCTAATATGTATTTAAATTAATTTTATGCCAGCTAACTAAGTTTTTGCTCTTTTGTGTTCCAACAGTATGTAGCTTTTATAGAAATTTTGGCAAATGCTTTTCCTAGGGCACCAGCAACATCTAAGGGAGAATACATTCTTTTTTTTCATTCCAAGTAAGTTGTCTGATCTTTTTCTATACTTGAATAAGAATCTAGTACAGAAATCTTTTTTGGCTCATCTTTCAACTTGATGGGCTTTTATCCTAAGCTTCTTTTTAATTCATGAAGTTGGAAGTAATCTCCAATGAAATCTGTTTTTCAGGGAATGCCTGAAAAACAGATTTCAGGGTTTTTTTTTTTTTTTTTCCTTTTATATTCTCTTCATTTTATCAGTAGTTGATAAATATCTGGGTGTAATAGTTTGAAGACAAGATAGCAATACTTGCAGTTAGGAGTGAAGGGGGAAATGTATTAAGTGACACTATCTGCATGCTACTGTTGAACAAGATTTTCAACAAGAGAGCAGAGCAATTTACTTTGTCTAATCAACTTGAGGGAATTTCCATTTCTTGCACTTAAGTGACATGTAGTACGCCTGAGGTAAAGACTACAAATTACTTTTATATAAATCGAAGGACCAACCTGTGTTATTTAAATTACTGGAAAGTGAGCACTGCCAAGAGGATCTAGGACTGTCCATTCTAAGTTAGATCTAGAATAGGTTAGTAAATGGGTAGATCTGTTATTGAGGTTACACTCTAGTAGGAAAGCATTAAATGTGTATAAGAATCACTATTAAATACAGTCAGATATTTTGTATCAAGCAATGTTTCTATCAGTCTTTTTTTTTGTCCATCCAATTTTGCTGAGCCTTGATTAAAATTTCCTGAAATACATGAATGAATGCAAAGCCAATTGTTAAATGTAAAGTTACATCTTCAGAGTGAGACTGGAGAGAGATTTGTCTATATAAGATTTTTGAATTTATCAAGTGGCCACACCACACTACAAGAGATGAGAATGCATTTATTGCATTCTCATCTATTTAAGAAGGGTGTAAAGTTTTTCACTGAAGGAAATGTCTGTTCTTTAAGTTTCCTGCAGACATATGCCTTCAGGGTTAAAATGGCTAATTAAATCGCTACAGTTCTACTGAATAATTTTATGTATTATTTAAGTTTAACTGAGAAATCAGGATTGTCTTTTTTTTTTTTTTAGGAAATACTGGTTGTTCTGTATCCACAATCCTCTGAATGAATCCCTAGAATTTATTTTGTATTGCTGCTTTTGTCATCAAAGTATATTTGCATTATGGAATAGAAGCAAACAGATGGTGTAACTGTGAACAGAAATAAAATGATCATTTTAGTGATAATTAGATTATTGATTAATAACGATAACTTCATTTTTTAAAAAGCTTGTTTGTTTGTTTGTTTTAGGGTTTTATGGCGCATTAGCATCTAAGGCTATAATGCGCCAAGTCAATTTTTTAAAAAGCAACAATTTGTTTAATGACTCTGTAATGTTAAAATTCCATGCACAAAATAAATTTAAATTCGACGTACAAATTAAATTCAATATTCAAGAACTATAAACTAATTGAGAGTGGATTTCCTAAGGAAAATGTGCTAACCTATATTTTACCAAATGGAAGGGGCCTGCCAAATGTAAGAGTATAATATGGAAAAAGCACACAAGTATTTAGCCTGAATCCACATCACTGAACACCAGTTGACATTCTTGTATATCAGTAACCTTGAAGTGGTAAAATAACTTAATTTAAGACTGGCTCAAGTAAGAATCCTAAACTGAGCTGAGAGGAGTTCCTTGAGGTGGGATGAAGCCAGCAGATAAGATTTCAGAACACTGTACATCAAAACATATAGGAAATGAATTTTGAATATATTTTAATATAAGTGATTATATTGGCTTATTTTGCCACCAAATTTTGAAGCTTTGAAAATATTTTTAAATGAAATTTTTTCTTGATCAAATACATATCAAAATAAATTCCTATGTGCTGCTGCTTTCAAAAAATATTTTTTCCAAAAATGTAATTTAATACACTTATATTATAAAATAGCAAATGCTATGCTGACCTTTTCAAAATTATGAAAAGTTGGTATTTCTCCATCCTCCTTTTTGATTTTAACTGCCTAGTAAATACAATGGCGTTAATATTCAGGATAGAATACGAGTGGAAAAAAAAAAAACCAACAACAAGAACAAAAAAAAAAAAAAAAAAACCTCATATTAGCCCGAGAAGAATTATCTCACCTACCCATGTGTATTACATCTTCAGTTTGCTTGTTTTCTGGACAAAAAACTAGTTTTCAAGAAGAAAAAACTCGCTTCAGACTGACAAACTCGGCCACAGAGGCAGTAAAAGACCATAGAAGTTCTTTGCGCCATTGGCAGAATTTGAACCAGGGCCTTTCCCACCAGGTGTGGGGAGGAATGTGATTATAACCACTCCACTCTACTACATGTGAAGACAGAATATAACAGTAAAATAAACTTTGTCTTGATATTGAACTAATTTCAAACAGATGGCATCACTGAAAGAGATCAGTAAGCCTGCTAAGACAGATGCGCTGGCCCCCTCAGCAGATGGCAGGCAGTCTCAAGTTTAAGCAGTTGAAATCATATTGTCCAAAAACAAAGAAGAGGATGAGAAGGAAGTCCTACCTTTGTAATTTGATCCTTTCTTCCTTTGGGCAGCACAATATGACTTCATAATCAACATGAAACAATTTCACAAATGAAGCACACAAAAGAAGTTTGCACAATGTAACCATATATGCTACCATTAGTGAGGAGGGAAAGGAATAATTAGCATATTCACTGGATTAAAACATTTATAATCGAGCTTTAAACTTCTGTAGTTGTGGTGGCCGTAATGAGCGTAAATAAAATTTTGTTGAATTTTTAATAGAAAACCAAAGTTCAAACTTACCTTAAAAGAGTACTCTGAATTACAAGTAGTTAGGCAGTTGTTATTTGATTTTTAGGAGCATTAGCAACTAAGGCCATATTGCTCCAAGGATATGTGGTGGTCATTCCCTGACCTTACTGTATCCTCTGTATTTGGTGGTCACAGGCTCGAACCCTGGTGTAATCATGAAGGGTGTGCTACGCACTGTTGCTCTTGCCCATGGAGGCACCTAGATAGGCAGTGTCATGGCAGAAAGACAAAATATTTTGTCACTGGAGATAATTTAAAGTCTTCCCCCATACTTGGTTACAAGTTACAATAGGTGTGAAGCTATTTAAAGTTCCTTTCCTCTTAAAAGAAATTTTCTGATGGCATCTCATGCTGCATTGGTGAGATTCCTTCACTCATTTTCAATTCATTTTTAATCATTCCTTATTTAAGTTTATTTTTTTTAACTAAAAAAAAAAATCATTTATCAATCATGATTTTCAAAAAGAATTTATCTTTATCACACACTTTCACGTTAACACTATATTTTGTTTGTAATTTTTACTTCCATCACCTACTGGGCTTTTCAACACAGTTTTTGTTTATAAGATGAAAAATTTCAGAAATAATGGGCTCAATTACAGAATTGTGGAGGAATCCTGCCACCTTTCATCGCATACTAAACAGTTAACCTCTAGCAAAATTCATACAAAAACAGAAGATTTGCAAGGAAAGGTATATAGTAGTAGTGGCATGTGATGCAAGAAAGCAAGTGTATGAGCTTATGCAGCATCAGCCAAAAAAAAAATCTCACCACTCCCTCCAAATGCCTGTCCAGTTCCTCCTTAAATTTATTTAGCCTATCAACTTCCACGACAGATGGAAGTTTGTTCCAGCAATTAACCACCCGCTGGCTAAAGCCAAATTTCCACACATCTATAATATATCTGTCTTTTCTTAATTTGAATTTATGCCCCCTTAGGTTCATAATCTGAACAAGTGGAAGGATCCCATCAGAATTCAGCGTGCTAAACCCATTCAAGGCCTTATACACCTCAATCAGATCACCGTGCAGGTGCCTAGTCTCCAGCCACTGCAATTTGCAGAACTTAAGCCTCTCTTGGTAAGAGGATCCCTTCATTCCCTTCACCAATCTTGTTGCCCTTCTCTGTACACGCTCAAGCAAATCTACATCCTTCCTAAAATGAGGCCTCCAGATCTGTACGCAGTACTCAAGGTGTGGCCTGACCATTGCCTTATACAGAGGGACAATCACCTCCTTTTCCTTGCTAGCAAAATTCCTATATATCATTGACAAAATCCCATGACCTGCCCTGGCAACCTGTCTGCATTGCTGAGAAAACTTCATATCTGACTGCACAATTACTCCCAGGTCTTTTTCATTTTCTACCATCTTAAGTGTAGTAGCACACAGTTGGAGTGGCGCCTCCGTAGCCAGGTGGGAAGGAGCAGCAGTGCGCAGCACACGCTTCTTGATTAGACCGGGGTTCGAGCCCGTCACCACCAAATACGGAGGATGCGGAAAGGTCAAGGAATAACCACCGCATATCCCGGAGCAATATGGCCTTAGTTGCTAATGCTCCTAAAAACCAACCAAAACAAACAAAAAAAACAAACAAACAAAACACACAGTTGGTACGTTTCTCTGGAGTTACTTCTACCCATATGCAGTACTTTGCATTTGTCAAGGTAAAATTTCAGTTGTCACTTCTTAGCCCATCAGCCCAAATTATCTAGATCCTGTTGCAGTAACATACTGCCATTACTGTCATTAACAACCCTGCCAATCTTTGTATCATCTGCAAACTTCGACACTAAGCCTGATATACCTTCATCAATATCACTGATAAATATCCAAAAACAACAGTGGACTCAACACCGAACCCTGTGAGACTCCACTAATAACATTAGTCCACGAAGAGCAGCACCCATTAATTACCGCTCTCTGTCTTTTCCCACTCAACCATCCTTTTATCCATTGTAGCAACTTACCCTTAATACCATTCTGCTCCAATTTGTACAATAGTCTTACATGTGCAACAGTGTCAAAAGCTTTCCTGAAATCCAAATATATGATATCAATATTATTTTTTGCAACCAGTTCCTTTGTAACCACATCATAATATCTTATCAAATTTGTTAGACAAGACTTTCCCTTAACAAACCCATGCTGTGTCTGAATTATTGCTGCAGTCTTGTCTAGATGATCCTGCAATGCATCTTTAACCAGTGACTCCATTATTTTACTCGGAACAGAAGTTAAACTAACTGGTCTGTAATTACTCTTGTCTCCCTTTGATCCCCCCCCCTTTGTGAATTGAGGAATACATTTGCACATCTCCAGTCCGTGGGGACCTTCCCTGAGTCCAAGGATGTTCTCATAATTATGGCTAAGGGTTTCCTTAGTTGCTTTGCTGCTTCTTTTAATATAACTGGATAGATCCCTTCCACCCCAGGTGCCTTTCTTATGTTTAACTTCAACAATTTCTCCTCCATTTGCTCTCAGTTATTAGAAAATCATTAAGTCGTCATCATCATCATCAGCCATTTTCAATCCACTGCAGGATGAAGGCCTCTCCAGCAACTTTCCAGTTCCTTCTGTTTTGAGCACTGGCTATCCATTTACTACCCACAAACTCATGAATTTCATCTATCCATCTCCGCCTTTGTCTTCCAGGTTTTCTTCTAGCTCCTCTTGGATACCATTCTGTTATTTTTTTAGTACATCTGTCATCATGTCTTCGAGCTATGTGTCCTGCCCAAGACCATTTTAGTTCTTTAGTTTTGATAAGAATGCCCTTTACTTGAGTTTGCTGCCTAATCCATGTGTTTCTCTTCTTATCTAACAGTCTGATTCCCAATATAATTCGTTCCATTCTTCGCTGTGTAGTTCTCAGCTTCTCTTCCATACGTCATGGTGGGGAGTATACATTGGTTCATTATTTTACGTTTCAGAAAAACTGGGATATTGCTCTTCAGTATGTGACTATATTTCCTGAATGCTATCCATCCAAAATTTATTCTTCTCTTGACTTCCAGCCATTTATCATTATTTCAGCTAATTACTTGTCCCAGATAAGTATATGACTCCAACTTTTCAATTACTGCTCCTTCAATCATTATTTCCCTTTCTGTGGCATACTTGTTCATCATTACTTTTGTTTTAGCCATATTCATCTTTAGTCCAAAATCCTTACTAACTGTGCATAATAGGAGGGAGTATATGATGAGAGCCTTGTCGATCAATTCGGTCCTGGAAAGATTGTGCAAGGCTCAAGGGGTAGAATTTTTTTCAGCCTGGAATGTACTTGTTAACAGAAGAGAGCCTTGTCGATCAATTCGGCCCTGGAAAGATTGTGCAAGGCTCAAGGGGTAGAATTTTTTTCAGCCTGGAATGTACTTGTTAACAGGAGAGATTGCTCCTACAGGGATGGGATACACTTAAATAGAAAGGGTGCAAGAATATTTGCTGATGCTATCGAGGCAGTGTTAGGTAGGTCGGAAAACTGCTAGCTTGGGGGGAGACATAGACTAATGGATTAACAGTAGCCACTGGCAGAGGTGAAAGAGATTCTTGCACTGCTTCTATTGGAATGAGCAGAAGCCTGAAAAACAAGATGCAGGATATTTCAGAGACTGCTGGAAGTCATTGCGGTACAAGTAAACACATGGGTTGTGTTAGTGTAGCTAAGAATAGAAACAGGTGCACGTATACTTGCGTGTACACCGATGCTAGGAGTTTAGTAAATAAATTTGATGAATTTGAGGTATTGCTCAAAACATCAAAGGCAGATATTGTTGGGATATCAGAGACGTGGTGTCACACAGATATAAGGAATGCAGAACTGGAATTTGGGGAGTACAATGTGTATAGAAAGGATAGACAGGGGAGGAGGGGTTATGCTATTAGTTAAAAAACACAAAATTCAAGGAAAGGAAGCCAGTTGACATTGATGGACAGGGCAGTGTCGAGTCAGTTTGGTGTGACATAAGCATAGGTAAATCAAAATTGAGAGTAGGAGTGTGCTATAGGCCTAATGACTCTGATGAGTATAATAAGATACTGTACAGGGAAATAGAATGGGCCAGTAAATCAGAGAGTCTTATAATGGGGGATTTTAATTTCCCAGATATTGACCGGAATTTGTGGGTTGGTCACTCACACACTAGCAAGGCTTTTGTGAATTTATTGGATTGTTTTCTACACCAGCATGTTCGGGAGGCAACTAGAGGGAGTAATACTCTTGATCTGATTATCAGTAGTGATTCTTCATGCATTAGGAATCTGCAGATAAAGGAACCACTGGGTGGCAGTGATCACAGTGTGCTGAAGTGGGATTTACTCAAGGAGGTAACTACCATCAGAGGTAAAGGGAAGGGTTTTTGCTTTCGTAAAGGCGACTATGATGGTCTGAGACAGTATTTAAATTCTATACAGTGGGACCAACTGATGATGTTACCAACAGCAAATTCAAAATGGGAAGCATTCAAGGAACTAATCTTCGAAGCTACCAGGCTTTACATACCAACCAAGAAATACTGTTCAAGGTTCAGGCCTAAATGGTTGTCAGATGAACTAATGAGACATATGGCAGAGAAGAAAAATGCATGGGATACATACAAATTAATGAGTGACATGGAAGCCTATGATAGATATAAGTTGGTCTGTAACCAAGTCACAAAGGAGATTAGGCAGGCAAAGGCAGATTATGAGAAATCCTTGGCAAAGGATGCAAAGAAAAACAGAAAAGAGTTCTTTACCTATTTAAACTCAAGAAGGAAAGGGTTGAATCAGATTGGTCCACTGGATGTTGATGGTTCAACAGTTGAGGATCCAGCTCAGGTGGCTAACAATCTAAATGAGTATTTTGCATCTACATTCACACATGAGGAGTTATTCAGGAAGGGGAATGTCGTAGGTGAAGTAAACATTGGCAGTGAGCTAGATGATTTTCTAATAACTGAGAGGAAAGTGGAGGAGAAATTGTTGAGGATAAACATAAAAAAGGCACCCGGGGTGGATGGGATCTATCCAGTTATATTAAAGGAGGCAGCAAAGGAAGTAAGCAAACCCCTAGCCATAATTATTAGAGCTTCTTTGGACTCAGGGGAGGTACCCATGGACTGGAGATGTGCAAATGTAACCCCAATTCACAAAGAAGGATCAAAGGCTGACACAAGTAATTATAGACCTGTTAGTTTAACTTCGGTTCCAGGAAAATTAATGGAGGCACTGGTTAAAGAAGCACTGCAGGATCATCTGGACAAGAATTCAGATATAGCTCAGACACAGCATGGTTTTGTTAAGGGCAGGTCTTGTCTGACCAATTTGATTGGATACTATGATGTAGTCACAAAAGAACTGGATGCAGGGAATAACTTTGATATTATATATTTGGATCTTAGAAAGGCTTTTGATACTGTTGCGCATGGAAGACTGCTGCACAAATTGGAGAAGTGTGGCATTGGAGCCAAATTGCTGCTATGGATAAAAGGATGGTTGAGTGGCAGAAGACAGAGAGTGGTAATCATTGGACACTGCTCAACGTGGACTAATGTTATTAGTGGAGTTCCTCAGGGTTCAGTGTTGGGTCCATTGTTGTTTTCTGTATTTATAAATGATATTGATGATGGTGTATCAGGCTTAATGTCCAAGTTTGCAGACGATATCAAGGTTGGCAGGGTTGTTAAGGACACTACTGATACTATGCTGCTGCAACAGGATCTGGAAAGGTTGAGCAGATGGGCTGAGAGGTGGCAAATGAAGTTTAACATTGACAAATGTAAAGTACTACATATGGGAAACAGTAACCCCAGAGCAACGTATCAACTCTGTGGTACTATGCTGACAGTGGTAGAGAATGAAAAGGACCTGGGGGGCAATTGTGCAGGCAGATATGAAGTTCTCTGAGCAGTGCAGACGAGCTGCAAGAGTAGCTCATGGTGTCTTGTCAATGATATACAGGAATTTTTCTAGCAGGGACAGGGATGTGATTATTCCCTTGTATAAGGCATTGGTCAGGCCACACCTTGAGTACTGTATACAGGTCTGGAGGCCTCATTTCAAGAAGGATGTAGAGCTGCTGGAACGAGTACAGAGAAGGGCAACAAGATTAGTGAATGGAACAAAGGGTTGCTCTTACGAAGAAAGGCTTAAGTTTTGCAAATTACAGAGCCTGGAGACTAGGCATCGGCGAGGTGATCTGATATAGGTGTATAAGGCTTTGAATGGCTTGAGCATGCTCAATGCCGATGGGATTCTTCCTCTTGCTCAGAATAATCACCTGAGAGGGCATAAATTCAAACTGAGGAAGGACGGATGTCGGATAGATGTGCTGAAATTTGCCTTTAGCCAGCGGGCAGTTGGTTTGTGGAATAGACTCCCATCGCTTGTTGTTGAAGTTGATAGCCTAAAGCAATTTAAGGCTCAGCTGGACAGGTATTTCGAACGAACGGAGGGGTGAAATGGGAGTAGTGTTTTTTTTTTTTTTTTTTTGGCTGATGCTGAATAAGCTTGCTTTCTTGCATCATATGCCTCTACTAATGCTAATGCTAATGCTAATAACTGATTAAGATTTTCCTGTAACTCTTTTGGATCGTGGCTTTTGACCACAATGTCATCTGTAAATCGTAAATGGTTTAGGTACTCTCCGTTCACATTGCCTCCTTTCTGTGACCAGTCTAATCTGAAAGCTTCCTCAAGGGCAGCAGTAAACAGCTTCGGAGATAGTGTCTCCTTTTCGAACTCCTTTCTCAATTTTAAATTTGCTACTGTCTTTGTCTAGTCTAATAAAGGAGGTAGCACTCTCATATATTTTCTTCAAAATCATAATATATGGAGTATTTATGCCTTGTCTTTCCAGTGCCCAAAACATTGCCTTATGCTGTATGGAGTCAAATGCCTTTTCATAATCCACAAATGCCAGGCATAATGGTGTTTTATATTCATTTGCTTTCTCCATTAGCTGTGAGATTACATGAGGTGATCCATAGTTGAGAATCCTGTCCTAAAGCCAGCTTGCTCTTTCGGTTGATTCCCATTAAGTATTCTTTCTAATCTGTTAGTAATGACCCTTGTGAACAACTTGTAGATGTGGGATAACAAGCTAATTGGTCTATAATTTCCAATTTCTGATTTATCTCCTTTCTTATGCAGCAAAACTATGATTGCATTATTCCACTGCTTAGGGGTCACACCTTTTCTAATGCACTTTGTGAAGAGCCTTGCCAATTTTTGTGTCATATCTCTTCCTCCCAATTTTAACAACTCTACAGTAACTTCATCTTCCCCCGGGGCTTTCTGATTCTTCATTTTCTTCAATGCATGTTCTACCTCATCAGGAAGAATATCGGGTATGTCGTATGTGTTGCTACTTTGCAATCCATCTTCCCCATTGCTGGCATCATTCCCCTGCTCCTTATATAATTCTCTATAGTAGTCTTCTGCTATTTGAATTATGCCTTCTCTGCTGTTTATAAGTAAACCATCGCTATTCTTCAGTTGCAGTATCATTTGTCTTTCTGTATTACTGCTCATGGCTGCTGATTTAAATCCTTTGTTTTCCCTTAATGCTTGTTCTACTTTTCTTGTGTTAAATCTTCTTATGTCCTCTCTGAGTCTCTTTCTAATGGCTTTGCATAACTCAGTATACTCAATTTTCTCCCTGTCAGTGTTTTTCTTGCTTTTCATTTGTCGTCTTCGGTTCATCATGACAAGTGTTTCTTGACTAATTTTTTCTTCTTTGGATTTCTTTTTCCCTATAGGTTTCTTGGGCTTTATCACTTTCAGAAAGTTGTAATATTCCTTGTTGATATCTTGGTCCTGAGCAGTCTGCAGAAGCTGAAACTTGTTCTTAAGTTCCAGTACATACTGCTTTTTCTCCTCTTCTGTTATCTCAAAGACCTTTGTATTATTTACTGGAGTCAGTTTTTTCCTTTCCTACATCTATATCAAGTGTACATCTTACCATTCTGTGATCACTTCCAACGTTTACCTTATTCAGGGCGGTAACATCATTCACAATATATCTTCTGTTAATGAGGATGAAGTCGATTTCATTAGTAGTTAATCCATTTGGACTCTTCCATGTCCACTTTCTGTTCACCCTTTTCTTGAAGAAAATGTTCATTACTGACAGTCCTTGAGATTCTGCAAATTCCACAAGTCTTTCACCTCTTTCATTTCTTTCACCAATTCCAAAATTTCCTTTCTGTGCTGTTTTGTCTTTTTCCAAACTTAGCATTAAAGTCCCCCATAATAATAGTGTAGTGGGTTTTCTGCTCATCTAGAAGGCTCTCAATTTCGGTGTACATTTCTTCAACCTCTTCATCATCATGGCTCGATGTTGGTGCATAAATCATTATAATCTTTAGCTTGTACCTCTTAGAAATCTTGAGTATTAGTCTTGACACCCTTGGTGATGTACTTTTAAATTCCAAAATGTTGTTTTTAAAATCTTTATCGACCAGAAACCCAAATCCACCTCCACTCCTTTCACTGTTTCCATTGATATCTGTTTCACTGTTTCCATTGGTGTACAGCAGATTTCCACTTGATAGACTTATAAGTGATTAATTTCTTCTTCTTGTTTCAGCTGAAACAAGAAGAAGAAATCATTAAGTACCCTGCTACAATTTGATAATCTTCTGCCATTTTCAAACCTTAATAACTCCTCATGTGTGAATGTAGATGCAAAATACTCATTCAGTTTGTTTGCTATCTGAGCAGGATCAGCAACAGTCGAACCATCGATATCAAGTGGACCAATCAGATTCATCCCCTTCCTTTTAGATTTTATATAAGTAAAGAAATCCTTGTTATTTTTCTTAGCATATTTTGCAAAAGATTTCTCGTAATCTGCCTTCGCCTGCCTAACCTCCTTATTACAGACTAGCTTATATCTGTTATAGGCTTCTGAGTCGCTTGATAATTTATATGAATCCCATGCATTTTTCTTCTGTGTCACGAGTCCCATTAGTTCATTTGATAACCATTTAGGCCTAAACCTGAACAATATGTCTTAATAGGTATGAAACTTTTAGTAGCATCCACAATTAATTCCTTGAATGCTTCCCACTTAGAATTTACTGTTGGTAACATCATCAGTTGATCCCACTGTACAGAATTTAATAACTGTCTGAGACCACTGTACTCACCTTTATGGAAGCAAAAACCCTTTCCTTTACCCCTGATGGTAATTATATCTTTAAGTAAATCCCACATCAGTACACTGTGATCACTGCCACCTAGTGGTTCCTTTATCTGCAAATTCGTAATATACGAATGATCACTGCTGATAACCAGATCAAGAGTATTACCCTCTCTGGTTACTTCTCGAACATGCTGCTGCAGAAAACAATCATCCAATAAATCCCCAAATGTCTTACTAGCCCACTCTATTTCTCTATACAATTGTTCACTGTACTCATTCGAGTCATTAAGCCTATAACACACTCCTACTCGTATTTTTGCTTTCGCAGTACTTGTGTCACACCAAACTGACTCAACAGTGCACTGCTCATCTATATCAACTGGATGCAACTCTTTTGATTTTATGTTTTTCTTAATTAACAGCATAACACCTCCTCCCTTCCTATCCTGTCTATTCTTTCTGCACACATTTTACTCCCCAAATTCCAGTTCTGCATTCCTTATATATGTGTGACACCACATCTCTGCGATCCCAACAATATCCGCCTTTGATGTCTTGACCAACACTTCAAATTCATCAAATTTATTTACTATACTTCTAGCATTGGTATACATGTACCTATCCTTATTATTAGTTACCCTAACACATCCCATATACCCACCTGTTTCATGATGACTGCCATCAGTCCCTGAAACCCCCAACACCCCTCACTCCAGGTCACTACTTATTCTAATAGAAGTTGTGCAAGGATCACCTTCACCTCTGCCTGCGGCTACTGTTAAACTATTAGTCCTTGTATCCCCCCCAAGCTATCAGTTTTCCGACCCACCTAACACTGCCTCGATAGCATCAGCAAATATTCTTGCACCCTTTCTATTTAAGTGTATCCCATCCCTGTAGAAGCAGTCTCTCCTGTTAACAAGTACAGTCCAGGCTGAAAAAAATTCTATCCCTTGAGCCTTGCACATTCCCTCCATGGCCGAACTGATTGACAAGGCTCTCATCATGTATTCGTTCCTATCGGGCAGAATTGCAGCCCATCCCTGTAGAAGCAGTCTCTCCTGTTAACAAGTACAGTCCAGGCTGAAAAAAATTCTATCCCTTGAGCCTTGCACATTCCCTCCATGGCCGAACTGATTGACAAGGCTCTCATCATGTATTCGTTCCTATCGTGTCTCATCATGTATTCGTTCCTATCGGGCAGAATTGCAGACACTTTCAAATTTAACCCTGACTCACGACTTTTTTGCAACATTGACCTGTACTTGTTAAGTAAATCTGCAGATCTCCTACTCTTAATGTCATTGGTGTCAACATGTACAACAATATCACCTTTTGTGCCCTTAAAAGATGATATATGCTTTACAACGTCATCAGCTTTTGCCCCTGGCAGACATACCCTGACAATATATTTTACACAATATATTCCCCATCTCCCTGACAATAGAGTCACCAACAATAACTAGTTCTTTTGGGACCAGCGCATTCTGCCTTGGAGATTGCTGCTGTGTTGCCTGATGCCTAGGAGTGAGCTCTGACGTTGAGTTGGGCAGCTGAGAGCCTGACAGGCCCCTAATATTAATTTCTTCGAGGGCATCTACCCTACACCTCAAGCTCTCATAGACGCCCAGTAGAACGCTCAGTTGGTGCCTAATTTTTAGACACTCTCTGCACCTGGCACACACACAAAGACATCTTCCTTGGCTAGATAATGTTCTGTTCCACAGAGTTCGGCAAACATTTCACAAGTTGCACATTTTTTTAGGCTGTGATGCATTGGAGAATTTCCTCCTTTAGTTCTCTCCCAAGTCACAGCACTCCTGCCACTCTGTGCCCGTTGCTTTGCTGCTCTAGTCCGGGGCATGATATTTTAAATTAATAAGATCAATAAATTTAATTAATTAATTGTCAACACTATGCTATCTAATAGAATCCTAAATGCAGTGATGCGTATTACGTTATATAATTATACTTAGAGCTGCCTACTACTCTATACAAAAACAATGGCTGCAAGATTCGAACGAAATAGCAGTTTTACGTATATTAAGTAGTAATCTACAAAAACTCTTTATCTAAATTAAAAATAAAAATAACCAGTGTAACGATAACTATAAGACTATGTATAAAGTACAATATGAAATAACAATTAGGTAAATAAAAAGGCAAACACTTATCACTTTTTCGGAGCCTGTAATTCACAGCTGTAATTTTTAAAGAGTCAGTGCCCTCTCTGGAAGGTTGTTATCTTACTCTAAAATTCAGAGTGGGGAGGGACTGATGACATCTTATCAGTTTCTGCTCTAGTGATAAAGGATTAACAAAGAACAATTTATATTTGGCACACCATCAAGGCAAGTCTTGGTGATAGCATCACGACTAGAAGGATTAAGACCTTCTAGTCGTGATGTGAGAGCACTGTTTTTTTTTTCTTTTTTTTTTTTTAAATCCTACTATAAAATGTAAATTCTTTCAATTAAAATGACGCATTACTCAAATTTTTAAATGTGTTATAATTGAAGGAACACAATGGTTCCTTCAGTTAACAACTCATTACACATTGATAAAAATCATATATTACTGTTTTTACCTGGCCTTCTGGAATTATCCACAGATTTTTTTGTTTCTCCATGGCACCTTGAAGTAGGACTTTTACTTTTTCCTTTTGAGCTGTATGTGTCCCTGCTGACTACTGCAGAATATGTAGAATGATGTCCACCATTACCATTATTACTTGATAGTAGATTTTCTATTGAAGAATGTTGTGCCATGGGCCACGTGCTATTTGCTAAACCATGAAGAGCAAATGTTTCAGTTTGCCGAACTATATCTGATAAAGGCTCATCTAAAAAGAGAGAGAGAGGGAAAAAAAACCTTGCTATATACAATATAACTAAAAAAATATTTTATAACCTGAGTGCAATTCAGTATAGTAAAGATAAGTGATAAAATTCAGTATAGTAAAGATATGATAAAATTAATTATACTTCATTATTCCGTAAAGTTTTTATTTTGAATGAATGAATAAATGAAGTTAGCTCATTTTGTTAAACTTCCCTGTTAAAACTTCTCTTCAATTTCACAGTTTTATTTGTTCGATTATGTATCAATGAATTAAATAAGATTATGCAGCTAATGTGAGAATGTGCAAGACTTGACTCTGTTGTACTTAAAAAAATTAATGGATTTTTTTAAATTGAACTTTATTTTCTACAACTTACCTTTATTTTGATAATCAAACACACTACACTATGTTGAGATCATAATTTAGATACTTTAATTGTAATGTACAGTTAATTACTTACACATTAGAATATTGTATACATATAGGAATGCTATGGTTACTTCATTAATTGTTATAAACAAAACTCAATAATTTACATAATTCAACATCCTCCAATATTCACATCTTGCCAAACACACAGAAACTAAAAAGGATGATAAAACAAGGAAGAAACAGTCTCTAAACAAAGAGGTCAGATTTTCTATGGAATGGACATTAAGAATTGTCTATGGATCAACTGGTTTCACATTTGCTGCAAGTTATACCAAGTATTGTTAAGGAGAATGGGGAAGAGTAATGCAAGTCTTTCTGTTCTCTGTCTGTGATGTGCTGGTTGTGCTGTATATGTCACTGCCTCTCTGACACTTGGCACAGCTTATAGCAAAGTTAGAGCCAGCTAACCCCTCATCAGTTCTAAAGTGTCCATCAGTTCTAAATCTTTTTTCCAGGATTGTTTCTTCCTTGTTTCCTCACTCTTCATAGTGTGTCTGGCAAGATGTGAATATCAGATGTTGAATTATATAAATTTTTAAGGGTTTTAATTATTTAACCAGATGAAGGAAATGTAGCATTTCAAAATGTAGGACTATTCTAATGCACAATTATTAATTAAAGCATCTAAATTACGATCCCACAATGCAGTGTAGTGTTTGATTATCAAGTTAGTTATCCTTCACATAATACTATGGTTCAACTGTTGATGATCCTGCTCGGGTAGCTAACAAACTAAATGAATATTTTGCAACGACATTCACACATGAGGAGTTATTCAGGGAGGGGAATAACAGAGGTGTATTAAACTCTGGCAGTAAGCTAGATAATCATGTAATAACTGAGAGTAAAGTGGAGGAGAAATTGTTGAAGATAAACATAAGAAAGGCACCTGGGGGTGGATGGAATCTATCCAGTCATATTAAAGGAGGAAGCGAAGGAAGTAAGCAAACTCTTAGCCATAATTATGAGAGCTTCCTTGGACTCAGAGAAGGTACCCATGGATCGGAAATGTGCAAATGTGACCACAATCCACAAACGAGGATTAAAAGGGAGATACAGGTAATTACAGACCTGTTAGTTTAACTTCTGTTCCAGGGAAATTAATGGATGCACTGGTTAAAGAATCATTGCAGGATCATCTAGACAAGACTTCAGTTTTAGCTCGGACACAGCACGGGTTTCTCATGGGGAAGTCTTGTCTGACCAATTTGATTGGATACTATGATGTAGTCACAAAGGAACTGGATGCAAAGAATAATTTTGATATCATATATTTGCATCTTAGAAAGGCTTTTGATAAAGACTGCTGCAAAAATTGGAGCAGTGTAGCACGAGGCAAATAGCTGCTATGGATAAAGGGATGGTTGAGTGGGAGAAGACAGAGGGTGGTAATCAATGGACACTATTCTTCGTGGAGTCCCCCAGGGTTCAGTGTTGAGTCCATTATTGTTTTTGTATTCATTAATGATGGTATATATAAATAAATAAATAAATTTTCTGTTTATACTCCGGGACGACCAAATGATCAGAGGAGTTCACAAGATAGACAGAATACAAGAAACAGCACCGTATTCAGCAGTCACAGGCTTGACCCCTGGTCACTCAAGGTACGTGTACTTATGCACCCGCGCGCCTGACCAACCACTAGATCAGGCTTAATGTCCAAGTTTGCAGACAATACGAATGTCGGCAGGGTTGTTAGTGACCCCAATGACAGTACGCTGATGCAACAGGAGCTAGAAAAGTTGAGCAGATGAGCTGAGAGGTGGCAACTGAAGTTTAACATTGACAAATGTAAAGTACTGCATATGGGAAGCAGTAACCCCGAGTAACGTATCAACTGTGTGGTACTACACTGACAGTGGTAGAGAATGAAAAGCACCTGGGGGTAATTGTGCAGGCAGATCTGAAGTATTCTGAGCAGTGCAGATGGTCTGCAAGAGTAGCTCGTGGTGTCTTGTCAATGATATACAGGAATTTTTCTAGCAGGGATAAGGAGGTGATTATACCCTTGTATAAGGCAATGGTCAGGCCACACCTCGAGTACTGTATACAGGTCTGGAGGCCTCATTTTAAAAAGGATGTACAGCTGTTGGAATGAGTACAGAGAAGGGCAACAAGATTAGTGAATGGAACAAAAGGTTGCTCTTACGAAGGAAGGCTTAAGTTTTGCAAATTACAGTGTCTGGAGACTAGGCACCTGCGAGGTGATCTGATTGAGGTGTATAAAGCCTTGAATGGTTGAGCATGCTCAATGCTGATGGGACTCTTCCTCTTGCTCAGAATAATCGCCTGAGAGGGCATAAATTCAAATTGGGGAAAGACAGTTGTAGGATAGATGTGCGGAAGTTTGCCTTTAGCCAGCGGGTGGTTGATTGCTGGAACAAACTTCCATCTGTCATTGTAGAAGTTGATAGCTTAAACAGATTCAATGTAGAACTAGACAAACATTTAGAGTGAGTGGATGAGTGAAATGTGAAGGGGTGTTTTTTTTTTTTTTTTTTGGCTGATGCTATATATGCTTGCTTTCTTGCATCATGTGCCCTTGCTAATGCTAATACTATATCCTTCAACTCTCACTTTTAAGCTTTTTTCACATTCTTGTTGTATAGTAATCCCGATATAAACATTATCTACTATAATCTGTTTCTGATATGCATAATGTAGTGAATCAGTAAATACAGTAGAACGTTGATTATTCGAACCACTGCCGCCCAAAAAAAAAAAAAAAAATCACAGTATCTATTTTAAGTGCACTGGTTGTTATGCTGAAATATTACAACTGCCACTTAATGCATTCGCTGCCAATTATTTATTCAAAGATATATGCAGCATAAGCATAGAAATAGTCTTGATTTATTATTACAGGAGTTAAAAATCAAATTTTGGCTTTAGCTACTATGTGGACCCAGGACTATTTCTAAGTGAAATACTGTCATTTTTTTTTTAAATTTTAATACTGCCTGCCCACCTTTGTGTTAATAATGGTGTCTACAGGCAAAAGAAACCGAAATGTGTTGTCAATAGAAGACAAGATAGCAATTATCACTAGACTGGAAAAGGGCAAAACTGTCGTATCTCTCTTGCTAAGATTTTTAATGTTGGTAAAGCAATCATATCTGACATAAATAGCAGAAAAAATGAAAATTTGAAGTTTGCTTCAAAGTTAGACAATGAAGATGGCTCTAAAAAATGAAAACTATGAAAAAAGCTAGTGATGAGAAATTAGCAGATGCTGTTTATTTATGGTTTCTACAAAAGGGAAGTCAAGATGAACCTAATTCTGGACCTTTGTTATGCAAAAAAGCGTTACCACAATTGAATCAAAAACAAAAAGTCCATCTGAATTTTAAGCCAGTACAGAATGACTGAAAATTTTCAAATCTCACCACGGTATAAGGGAGCTTTATTAGATGATGCCTCGGGAGCAGAAGCTTTTAAAAAGTCTTTTCTGAAATTGCAGAGGAAGAACGTTTTTCCAAGTATGACAAGTTCAATGTAGATGAAACTGGTCTTAATTGGAAGTCACTCTCCTGTAATTCACTTGCATCATGACACGAAATGGTTGCTGCTGGTTTCAAAGCTAACAAACAGCATGTTACAGTTATGGTGTGTGTGTGTGTGTGTGTGTGTGTGTGTGTGTGTGTGTGTGTGTGTGTGTGTGTGTGTGTGTGTGTGTGTGTGTGTGTGTGCAAATGCAAGTAGACAGCATGTTTTACCATTATTGGTGATTTGGGAATCCAAGATGTTTAAAGATGTAACGTGCCTACCAGTATGATATAATGCACAGAAAAATGCTTGGATGAATTCCAATATATTTTTGGATTGGTTTAGCCAAGATTTTATTCCAAGTGTGAAGAGGCATCGAGAAAATGAGGATAAAGCTGGTAAAGTTTTGCTTATTACTAATAATACACGATCCCACCCTCCTCTTGAAAAACTGAATTCAATTGACGAAAACTTTATTGTCAGGTTTTTAATGCCAAATGTTACAGCCCTGCTGCAGCCAATGGATCAAGGTGTTACAGAAAAACTAAAAAAGATGCAAAAAACAAGTCTTGTGCCACTTGCTGTTACCAGAGGCAGATGAAGAGGGTGTGGTTGAGTTTTCAAAGAAGCTCAACATTAAAGATTGTTGGTATATGTTAGCAGATTCCTGGAACATGTTATCAGAGGGAAATCTGAAAAAGACATAGCATAAACTTGGAGTGCTGCTGAAGAGACGGTCAAGATTTGAACGAAGACATAGGTGAGATTGTAACTTTATTTCATGGGATTTCCGGGTATTCCAAGTGTGGGCAAGATTATGGAGAGGTATGGTTAAACAATGATGCTGATGATCCTGGTTATCATATTTTAACTGAAGAAGAAATTGTTGCATTAGTCCAGGATGAAGAACATGCTGACTTTAACCAAGGTGATTCTGATGACGAAGCAGAAGAAGTAAGGAGTGGGCCCACTCACGCAGAGCCCTTCACTGCACTACACATAACAATGGCATGGTCTGAGCAACAGTCTGAATGCAGTTCTACAGAGATACTGCTATTAAAGAGGATGAGAGACCTTGCTGCAAAAAAAAAAATTCAAGATCACATATTTTAAAAAATAAACCTTCCCAAGATTCATTATACTCTTATTTGTGTGCAATTACTTGTGTTTGTTTATTTCTGTTTATGTAAAAAAAAGAAAAAAGTGTGATTTATAGTTGAAACATGTAAAACAATTAGATTACTTCAAAATAAATATAATATACATTGTTTCTTCAAAATGTTTTGGTTATTATTTACAAATCATTTCCTAAATCAGTTAGTTTTTATAATACTTCATATTTCAAAATCAGTAGTAACAACCTTGCGTACAACAATTTAATTGCAGGCCTAATTACAATTTGTTCTGTATAAACTGGGTATTCTCATTTATGTTTAATTACCTGAACTATTTGATTAACCAAACCAACCTTGGTCCCTAATAGTTCAGATAATCGACATTCTACTGTAGTTGCATATTTAATCTAATTCCAGGCCATTACTTCTCTCTCTCTCTCTAGCCAAAAAAAAACAAGTCTTCTGTCTAATAACTCTATACCAGGGATTCTCAACGGTGGTGAAAATTGGTTTGTGGCCCTCCAAAGTTCAACCCTACCCGACAGCATCTTATTCCTTAATATTTAATTTCTCTCATCTCTTTTCCCCTGAGACAACTGATTTTTAACATATAGGTATATTATATTAGGAGTGAGTGAGAAATTTTGATAAAAGGAAGATAGTGGGCGTGATTTAATTCAAACACCTTTGCCTTTCATAGGATAGGCATTAAATGCCTAAGTGCTTTTGGAGGTAATGTCTCTGCAATTCTTGGCCTTTGCACCTTTCTGACATCTGCAACCTTGGCAGCGGTGTGGTGGGCGTGGTTTATTTATTTATTCTTTTGTTTCATTGGTCAATATATGAGACATGGATGGGATGAGAAAATGTTTCAGTCTATTGTTTCTACTTTATAGGTGACAATTAGTATGAATTTATTGTTTCCTTGGTTTTTGTTTTTTTTTTTTGTTAGTTGTTGGCGCATCAGCTTCTGTGGCTATAATGCACCTTCCAAAGTTTTTGTATTTTACTGTGATCCAAGCCAGAAGCGGGATTCGAACCCGTGACCTTTGGGTTGCCAGGCAGGCATTTTATCCTTGTTTCCTTGTGCTGAAAAGAAAAAAGTGTCATGATCAATCAGGTCAAGTGCTGAAAAGAAAAAAGTGCCATGATCGATCAGGTCAAGTGCTGAAAAGAAAAAACCACATCTAGCTTATGGTTTTATTGAAGCCCATTTGACTCAAGACAACCCATGTGTAATAGTTCTTTTTCAAATGAGGCTATGAAACCATCAAGACTTTTAGAACACTTTCAAAGGAAACATCCTGATGAAGTTGGTAAATATATCGAATATTTTAAAAATTTAAAACAGAATTTTGAACAACATAACACTGTTACTTCCTTATTTAAGAACACACAAACAAATGATGATGGAATGATTGAGTCTTATAAAATTGCAGAAACAGGTAGTGCTCATACAGTTACTGAGACTGTTATATGACCCGCATTAGAGACTCTAATTTCAACAGTGATGCACCAAAATCTATCCAGTATTTTAAAAGCATTGCCATTGGGCAACAATTCAATTCAAAGATGAATTGATCAGATGTCAGTTAACACTGAAGAGCAGCTAATTGAGAAACTAAAAACAAAAATTTTCTATTCAGATTGACAATAAGGTCCTTCTAATGGCATACATTCGTTATTTCCATGATGATTGTAAATTACAAGAATAGATGTTGCTTGTAAAATCTATAGAAACTGACTGAATTGGAGCATTGATTTTTGCTGCTGTAAAAACGTGGTTTGATGAAAAATAAGTACCATTGTAAAATTTGGTACCCTGTGCTACCTCCATGTTTGGAAGACAAAGGTTTTATAGTCCACCTAAAGGAAGTATGTCCCGAAGTTCTTGCAATACAGTGCATTGCGCATTGACATCATCTGGTTGCAAAAAATATTAGTCCAGTTCTTTATCAATCTCTCAGTACAGTAAACCCCCGCTATTCGCGGGGGTTACGTTCCTGAGAAATGCCGCGAATACCGAAAACGCGAATACTGAGTTATGGCTCCCATAGTAATAAAGGGGTTCCGTTCCAAAGTATGAAATATATAAGAAAAACTAGTCTAAAATTTTGTCTATGTATGTATTATATGTACCTTCATAATATGACTATGTACATAGACAGTACCTAGTGAAATGCAAGCATATGGCATCGAAATGAAAATAAGAAACAATGTAATATTAAATGTAATATTTATTAGAAATTTCAAACAAATCTTTCAAACCAGCGTCTTTGCTAGCTAAAAAACCTATCCCGCCAGTGCTATCACCAGTTTCGCTAAAGCGTTGATAAGGAGTTTTGCGTTTTCAAGAATGATGAATGAATTTAACGGAATTTTATTTTGAGTTCGGTCTTCTATCCACAGATTTAAAGTTTTTTCCATTTTTTCTAATTTAACATCACGAGTTACAGAGCAAATTTTTGAAGCAATTAGCACGTTTTCACGGACACTACGGCGGATTTTTTCTTCCGATTTTTGATTGATCGTACCGTTGACTCATTGATTTTATAATGTTTTGCCACTGAGGAGACACTTTCACCATTAGAAATTTTATCTAATAACTCAATTTTATTCGCTAATGTCATCACCTTCTTTGATATTTTCACATTTCTCTTGTTATTCGTAGTCATATTTTTGTAGGGGTTAGAAAGAACTTGTCCACAATAAAGTCACTTTCTTCTGTTAACACACTCGAAAAAGTCTGTTTTACACTGCAAAACGGTAGATTTATCACTTTTGTAAGCATAGCAATTTATAAATTGATAAATTTATTCAATTTATAAGCATATAAATTAAAAGCAAACGACGAAACCTTCCATAACAAGCGCATAACACATAGAACAAGGATTAGCGAGAAACATCCAAGCTCGCGATTTTGCCACCCCTCTCCCCCCACCCACTGAACGCTGTTTTGACTGGGAAAGATAATTTTATCCACGCCCATGTTTTTTTATGGCGGAAAATATTCACGGCGCTTTAAAATTCACATTTTTAAGGTTTCATTTTATATTAAATCGGCGATCGCGAATACGCGAAACCGCGAATACAGATACCGCGAATAGCGGGGGTTTACTGTATACTTATTAAAACCATCAATAAAATAGTCACATAGCAAATATGATCACCTTTTCAGAAAATTTTGTACTGATAATGAAGAAGAGTATGTGAGGCTTCTTTTACATACAGAAGTCAGATGACTTTCTAAAGGAAACTGTCTAACAAGATTTGTAAACCTTTTTGATACAAAAATTAGTTTTTTAAGAAAGTGAAGGAGACACAGATTTAGCAAAGGAGATCAGCAAACACAAAAACAACATATACTATATGGCTTGGATTTTTAGAAAACTAATGAAGTATCACTTCAACTTCAAGGGAAATTAATTACGGTGATAGACTGCAAATGTGTATTAAAAGCCTTCACTGAAAAACTGGAAATACTGCATTTGAAAGCAATTTAATGAGAAAACAATTTCATGGTATGCAAGAGTTAGCTGAAATCAATGAATCTCTCACTGAGAATGATCTTAAGAATTATTTAGATCATTTGTGTTCTTTAAAAGGTGAAATGAAAAATAGATTTTCAGATTTATTTTCTTTTGAAGTGAAGCCATGGATGTTAGATCCAATTGGATGCGATGCCAGGTCTGTTAGTGAAGAAATTCAAGAACTCATTGAATTAACATGTAACAAAGAATGCAAATATAAATTCGAAAAGGTAGAATGGCTGAGTTGTGGGGATCAAAACAACTAAACTTCTTTAACCAACAATGTGGTCTGATATGGTTGAAAGTGGTTTTAGTTCAGTAAATAAAATATTAACAAAGGAAAGAAATGGAATTGATATATGTTCAAGAGGAGACATTACAATTAAACTTACTAACATCATACCAAACATTAACTTTTAGCTAAGAAGCATCAGGCTGAGGGATCCCATTGAATAAAAAGAGTAAGTATAAAGTATTTTCTTGTTTAAAATTTCATTGGGTGTGATTAGGAAAAAAAAAAAAAAGTCTAAAAAAGCC